>NW_018164781.1:426456-457675 GCF_001263595.1 Phalaenopsis equestris | reverse complement strand
TATATATATATATATATATTGCTTTTTACTTAATCTCCATGAATAGCGAGCATCAAGGAACTCAGAAATTTCACTCTTTTGCTTTCCCTTCTCCTTGTAGCCTGGACTCCCATCCCTCCGTCTCTATCGCTCCCTCCGAGAACAGAATCTAAAGCGAAACCCTAGGACAGTTGCGAGCACAGAAAATGGGAAGGCCGGCGCAGGAGGCAATTGATATGTTTATGAGCATCACCGGCGCATCCGAGGCCGTGGCCGTGCAGAAGCTTGAGGTACATGTTCGAGTTTTTATCGCCCTTAATAGCCCCTTATTTTATTTTTTCTTTCTTCCATGTGACCGTCTTGTTTGTCTTTAGATTGTTTTAGGCTCTGTTCTGATTTTTTATTGGTTTCGATATGTTGCCAGTTTTTGTGCTGCTAAATATAAATTGTTTTGATTAGACTTGTGTTTGCAACCCGTTTGCGTTGGATGGCGAATGAGATTGGGCGTTCAAGATTAGCTAGTTGTTAGTCCGACTGATTTCTTTGACTTACTTTTGGAATGCTTTTCTTCTTCTCTAATCTTAAGTAGTGAAGTATTAATCTGTGCGAGAATATGTGTACTGCATGGACACCTCTTCGATTGCTTAAAAATCATTGGGAGCATACTTGTAGATTAGCATCTCCACCGCCTTTGCTGATTCTTTGAACTTTGCTCTCTGTTGGATCTTGAAATCAAGTCTAGAGGAAGTTTTGATCTTCGTGAGAGTTAATTTGTCATGATCAGGCTTTGCCTATGAGGAATCAGTTGATATTGGTGGTCTACATTTACATTTTGAGTGCATGATTACTCTTACTTCAAATTCTGTTTTCAACCATATTTTGACATGGAAACCTATTGTTCTAAATCTCTAAGAATTGTCTTTGGAAATTGCACCATTTAAGAAAGAGATTGTGGCACTTGAAGCCAATGCCTTGCCAAAGAAGGCAAAACATTTTTCTCTCTAAGCAGCAAGTAGTGACTGAATGAAGTTGAGACCAAGGTTAATTTGTTAGGAGTTTTACCTAGTTTTTGATGTGTTGGAAACTAAAATCTTCTTCTTAAGGAAGCTATTGATGGCTTCTCAGTTGAATTGGTTATCGCCTGGTGTTGAAGTCATGCTTTGTGAGTTAATTGAGTGTGGCATTGTTTACCTCAGGGCCATGCTTGATCCCAAGCATTACCATTTGCTAGGTGGTGCTGGAATGTTGTTGTGTGATGAGTTTAACAACATGTCAACTTCTTTGAGTTGCCCTCTTGCCCTCTAGATAGCTAGTTTTGATTTTTTTTTTTGTACCTCACATTGAAAGTGGGTATATTATTAGTTTTTCTTTATTTATTTTTTCCCTTTCCTTTTGGCATTTCATTTCTGTGATGCAATTAGAAATTATTATGAATGAAGCAAGGTTATTTTCATCGAATTGTTCATGTTAAGATAATCCATTATTTCAATCTTGATTTTTTTGTGATGTATTTTGTTAAACTTGTAAGCATAAAGTTTTTTTTTTCTTTTGTTGAGAAATCGACACTCCCTTTTTTTGATCCAATCAAAGGTGGTGCACCATTTTAGTTTCCATGCATATTTTATTTGATCAAGAAAGCTTTTGATTTGTTAGATATTTTGATGATGATTTAATTGCTCGATAAGGACTGTTGATTGCTGAGCTACCTAAGGTTTGGCTATAAATATGATTTTCTTTGCACTCATTTTCTTTCACACTTTTGGAAATTTGAGCTACCCTTCGTTTTCTTGCTCTTTGTGCCTTTGTTCTCAGTATTCTTTAATGTTCTTCCCATTCTCAACCTCCTTTCCTTTTTTCTTTATCCTCTTTGATCTAGAAGAGATGGTTGGTACAATCATCAATTGCATTGAGAGCTTCATGGAATCCTAATGGAAGTTCTCGTCTTTCGTGATTAGAGGTTGGTGAAATTTGTAGTGGAAGACTTGAAGCTTGATGGTGATTCACTATGTGGGTAATTGGTTCAAAGAGTTCCCTAATAAATTGTTCATTGATAAGCTTTGATTTTGCATAGACCAATTTTGCCTTGGTTTGTAACTGCCATTATTTTCAAAAAAATACAACCCTCTTTAATTTTAACGTCATCTTGGCCTAGGTGATACCTATTTGTTTTGTGAGCATCATTATATTTAGTGTTTTTACACGTGAAGACAACAAAATTTAGTTCAAATTTTTTCACTTCATGCTCACCATCACCGATTTCAAGGGGGTATTGTCTTTCTTCTTTGAAATACATCAAGATGGAGAAATTAATGAATGAAGCGACTGATTGAAAAGTAAAATTAATTATGCAAGGTTGGCCAATGGGTGGCTGATAAAGAAATGTTCGAGCAAACTCTTGAGGGAGAAGCTGATTATTGCAAGTCTCTTTGTGGTTGAGTATGCTTGGAACTTGGAGATGAGGGAGATGGCCTTTTGACTTTTGGCATTACATGTCAACCTAGATGATCAATAAGTGATCGAGACCATGTTGCAAGCCCAAATTTGTTCTTAATTTTGAGTTCAAAATCTCTATTTGAGCTTATCAATTTTGTTGTATATTTCTGTTTGGCTTGTAGGCCATATCATTCCCAAGGGCATAGTTGGGAATGTACTGGCCACTTCTAAGATGACACTTGATTAAAATTTTTTTTAATGATGCCGAGGAGGTTGAAGAAGTACCTTTTTTAGAAGAAACAACTTCTTGTTATATCTAATTTGGATGGTAGTTCATATTCAACTACTGCAGGCCTGATTATCTCCTTTCTAGTAAGTGCTTTGGTTACTATGAGAGAGATGGCTCAACAGTGGAAACCATATAGAGTTAGAGGTCCCCAAACTTGATGTCTTCCCAAGGGAAATCTGTGAATAATATGGTGGCTTCCCTGTTGAGAAGGATAAAGCAACTCATAAAGAGAGCGAAAAGTAGAGGGAGATTGATAATATGAGCCTAATGTCAATCCTCTTAAGATGTTGAAGCCCCTCTATTGGGAAGAGTTTTTGCTAGTAGGAGAACTTTGAGAGAGCTATGGCTGATTTCAACATCAACACATTGATGCCAATGTTTGAGTTCAATTTCTCGACCCATGACCTTTGGATATTGGAGAGTTGCATATGAATGTCATGTTTAGGCAAGTTTCTAATTAGGATTCCATGTTCTTTGATGTGAAACCTCATGAGTACGCATGTAATGCATAATATGAAAGTGAAGGAATCACATTTTGTAAATAATAAAAATAAAGAGGTGGTTGGGTTCCAGGTTGCTTAGGAGGAGAGAATAATAGAAGCATTGGAAAACTTTAAAATTTTGAAGGAAATCCTTTTTGAGAAGGATGTGATTCTTGCAATGGTTTCCAATCAAAGATATCAATTAAAGAATTTGAAGAAACTCAGCTTGTAGATTCGATTGCCACTTCTCTCTCTTGAAAAAAGTGTTCGTGTAGAGTGAAATGAATGTTTTGGAATCTCGCCTACTTGAATCGAATGATGAGGGATCTTCCTCACTCTTGTGTTTCTCATGGTGTAGTCTAATTTAAATTCTTCGCTGAAGAGTTTTGATGATGAACTTACCAAATTAAAAAAAACAAAGCTACAAAAATCTAGATGTGAAGAATTTGTATTTTAGGTTATAAACATGTACATTCATTCCAAGAAGTTTGAAATTTTAGTTTTAGAAAAGATGGAGGGTCTTTTCCTTTCCTTAAAAAGTTGCTAAAATAAGATCTCTTGTGGTGCTAAAGGCTAGTCCAAGCTAATTTTTGGACCAAGTTAAACAATCCTTAATGGATGAATACAAAATGAGCAATAATGACCCCAAGCGCCTTATGGTTTACCTTATTTTTTATATTTTGTAACAAAGACAAGCTAAAAATGTAATAACATTTTATTAATAATGATAATATTCTTTTGAACTTTTTGTTTTTTTTATAATTTTTGTACTTTAAAAAAATTCTTTCTTGGATATTTGCTATTGATGAATATATATAAGATATATAGACAAATTAATAATAGTTCTCTTAGTTTTATTGGATCTTTTATCTTGTAGGCTCACTTTTAGAACAAGCTAGACTAGCCTTACCTTTACTTTTTCCACTAGAAATGAACTTGTCTCTTTCATAGCATATTTTGTCTTAAAGGGTTATTTGAGTTCCAGGGCTTGAGTTTTAGTCATAATTTAATATTTTGGATTATCCGTAGCTCGTGTATGCAACTTTCAAATTCCAACAATGCACAGTACGAAAAGATATTTTGCTGATCTGTGTTTATAGATGGCCAATGAAAGATCATTTTTGTTTCATTAGATTTTTTTCCTTAATATAAATTCATGCTCTAAGTTACGTGTTAGAGAGACTTGGTTTGTCAAGTATCAAATATTCTGGTTAGTCTCAAGTGAAACTCATTGCTTAGATGAAACTATACTTTTCTTGGATTGCTTGTAAGGAGTGATCTTATACTTTTAGATTTAAGCATGAAATGGTGACCACTCTAGTCTACTTAGGTCAATAAACTTTTTGCTGATTTAGTTGAATATAAGTTTAGAAAATTTGTTTAATTGGTTTTCATCTATGAGATATAATGGAAGGAGTTTGACTAGTCATCAAAGATCGTGTGATTCGCACGGTTAACGAAGTAGATCCGGTCATCTTGGCCCAAATACCTTTAGTGCCTTATATAGGTTTAAGTTACGTAAATCTATTCACAAGATAGCAAATAACCATGAATTAAGGTAGGTTTAAGCTGCCTAGGAGTAAACTCCTAGTATGAAATGCATATATTTGAAATTTTTAAGCATCTTTTTGCAAAGTAGGCCAACAATAGCTTTGTTGTAATTTTTAGTTTGGTAGTTTCTCCCTCCAAAATGGCTTTGACTACTCCTAAATGAATATCCTTAAGGTTGTCAGTTGTTTCGGATTGGTACAGACACAAAATATCTGTAGTAACTGATCTTCTATATAATTTGTCTTTTTTATTTTGAATTTTATTTTGTCCTTTAGGCAATTCAACATTTGACCATTGAAAAAAATTTCAATGAATGGCTTGACCCAATTTTGGTATGAATAGTATCGCTTTTGCTTCTTTAATATTTGGGCTTGTGTGTTCCATATTTTAACTATCAGAATTGCCATGATAAATTAGCCTAAAGCTCCTTCAGACTTTGAAATGAAGTGATTGAGGTCATTTATTTGCTCGGTAAGTTGCTGGAGTTCTTTTGCAATTAGTGGGTGTGACCTATCCAGGATAGCTCTGTTCTTGCCATTATTATCAAGAGAACATGCGTGTATTACTCCAAACAAAATTGGGTCCAAACCCTCATCACAATCCATAATATTTTAGGTTAGAGTTCTACTTATACTTTATTAATGATTTATTCATTTCATATAAATTATATTTCCCTACCATTACTTATTACCCATTAGTTACTTGAATTAATCGTATAGCCTAATCGCCAACCATTTCAGTTAATTTGCCAAAGAGGTCATACTTGGAGTTATAAAAAGCTAAAGTATGAAAATGCTTTGGGTGAGTGTTTCACAAATATAATTGCACATAAGTTCCATTTGGATGAGTGCTTAACAATGTAATGATGCATACGTCCCTATAATTTATGGTGAGCAAATCTCTACTTTTCACATGTAATTTTTCCATATAATCAGTAGAATTCTTACTTTAGTTTCTTTCTATTATACTATCATTCTTTGGGCTACACAGTTTTTTTATCAGAGTAGGCTCATTCATGTCTTGGCTTACGTATTGATTATCCACAAGCATGAACCAATTATAATGCGGGAGCTTCTCCAAGGATCCAATTTGAGGTCAAATTTCTTTGATTGTGGAGAGAATGAAGAGGTAACTATATATGAAGAAATTTGATATCAATCAACTATTACTCATCACCAATCATCTCATTGATTTGTATTTTCTTGCCTCTAACTGACTCCATTCGCAAAAGCCATTTAAATGAATAAACGGTTCATATTTGAAACTATTATGTATCAAAATGGTGGGCAATTAAGTCTTTTTATTATGGTTGAGTAATTTTTTTTTAAGGTAATATTTCGCCTATATTACGGCTGAGGGAATCCTCTTTGAGTGAATATCTGGTGCTAACACTTCTCTTTTGGTATACCATATCTACCATTATAGCACGAGGCTGAGTCTTGCTCAATTGGAATATGAACCATGTGCTATCGATTGAATGACATCCTAACTTTATGATTGGCCGGAACTTGGATATGACTAAGTAGGGCTAAATGATGGAGCTTGAGTAAATGAGTCATAGGAATATTTGAGTGAATAACATTCAAACCATTTTTTCTTCTTTTGGCTAATAAAATGTGTCTTTCTGCTTTCAAAAGGGATCAATGCATTTCTTATGGCTCTTTAATTGCCAAATTATTCGACCAGACCTATTCTCTAACACTTAAAAAAAAACGGAACTAAAAGGTGTTTCCGCATGTAAGAAAATGTCTTTTGTTTATGGTGGTAGTATGTTGAGTGCAATGTTCATGACTCAAAGTCATCAATTTTCCCTTTACCAGCTCTATATAAGGGGAGAAACAATTTGTGTAGGCATTAGTACTATTCCACTAAATTGAAGAGTTGTAGAGTTGCAACAATTTTTTCTTTTGGTGAGGTGGGGAGTTGAGAGTTGTCGTTCGACTAGTTTAGTTGCCTAGAGTAATTGAGGCTCATAATCACTACTCTATTACCCTGCATCAAGTTGCGAGACCTTAGTCTATTAAATGTGATGCATTTTTCTTCACTATATATAGAGTGAATCCTAGTTTTTCATTCATTGAGAGTGTTTGAAATTTGAAATTAATAGGCGAGCATTTCATTTTCTTTATGAATTCTTGAATGGCTTTGAATGAGGCTATGGGAATGTGCGTTGGATGTGAATGGCTTGAGATTGGGTACAATGCTTAGCATAGTGAATATTGATTGCGCTTTACATAATATGAGTGTGTGAATAAATCCAAGAAGAAATGCATGTACTAATTTGTTTACATGGAAATCCAAGAAGAAATGCATGTACTAATTTGTTTACATGGAAATTTCATTTATAAAAACAAAGTATTTCTTTGATGTTTGGTCATTTTGCCCATGTCGAAGTTTGGTGCAATATTAAGAATAAATTAAGCTGCCTCTACATTATATTGTGATTGATTGCTTAGAAAAATGTTGATATTCAATATTCCCAATCAATTGAAGTTTACCTTTTTTAGCAAGAATTGAGTTATTCTTCATTAATATTTGTAGTTCATGTTAGTAGAATGATGAACTAGTCTTTGAGGTCATTTAGTGAATATTAGAGAAATAGAATAGAAAACTCTTTTGCCGACCACTGTGCTAGTAGTATGAAATTTTCTAGATGTGTTTTGAATGATATGGCCAACCAACCATAAAATTACTGAAATGAATTAGTAATTTATTTGTCTACCATAGAGGTCTAATATAAATGTAGTTTTCGGTGTCTCTGCTTTTATGCTTATGTATCTGACTTGACACTTGTAATTTGATATAAAGGAGATGCAATTATAGTACAATTTGAGTTATATAGGTATTCTTGAATGAATATTAGCCTGGCAATATAAGCAGCATTATAATAAGAATATTTGTATGTTCAAAGCCCTTTGGAGGAACTAGTCTTAACAAGAAATTATGTTGAAAACTGAATCATGAATGACGAGCAAGTACCATGTCTCTTTGTATTAGTACAAATTTGAAGATTAAATTTCTTGCAAAATGAAGCTGTAATTACCTAAAATTTCTTTATTTTGATTTATTTTCATTTTGTTTTTGTCTACCAATATAGCATAATGGCGGGTACAACTTGAACTAAATGTGTTTTATGCGTGAAACTGAAATTTTGACTGTATAACCAAGTGAAACTTGGTTGCATGCAATTAAATCAAATTGCAGGATCACATTGGAGCATATTAGTCGTTTAACAAAGCTCTAGCAATTTCCAATGCAAGTTTTTTCTTTTAGTGAGGCAATGTGTGCTTTGCTATTTTCACTATTGATCGATACTGCTGTTACGTTTCCTTATCTATTCATGAGCTGATAGATTCATCTTGACTAAAAGGCATTTGATTTGAGTTCAAGTCATGCTAAAAGTGGCTCGATCCAATCTAGATTTGATTTTGGGTTAACTCATCTTAATTTGATTCAAGCTCGATCAAAGCCAAAAAAGTGATTCAATACATATTGGCAGATTAATGGATAGAATCTTGGAATATTGGTACTCACACTGGTAAATTAATGGATAGAATCTTGGAATATTGGTACTCGCACTGGTAAATTAATGGAATTAATTGACATTATGATTCATAGAAAGATTAATATTTTATGTGTCAAGAAACTAAATGGGTTGGAGAGAAGGCTATGGAAATTGATAACTTAGATTTTAAACTTTGATATTTAGATAAAAGTCGCACTAGAAATGATGTAGGTATAATTATAGATAAGAGTTTGAAAGATAATGTTGTAAAAATTGAAAGAGTTGGAGATAAAATTTTACCCCTTAAGATTATTGTTGATACTAAGATTTTTAATATTATAAGTGCTTATACTCCTCAAGTAGGTTTAAATATAAATTCTAAAGATAAATTCTGTAATGACTTAGAAGACCTAATACAAATGATACCTCTTGAAGAAAGAATTTTTATTGGAGGAGATTTAAATCGACATGTCGGTAGAGTGGTAGAAGATTTTAAAAATATTCATGGTGGTTACGGTTTTGGAGTGATTAATGAAGAATGTAGAGCTTTATTAGATTTTACTTTAGCGTATGATTTTGTTATTCTTAATACTTTATTCAAGAAAAGAGATGAACATATTACTTATATGAATAGATCTAATAAAACATAAATTGACTATTTTCCTATGAGAATAAGAAAGCATCGAGAATGTAAAGATTGTAAGGTCATTCCAAGTGAGGATTTAAGTACTCAACAATCTGTAGCACTAAAAATTCTGCTTTTGGCATATATTAGATACTAAGGAGGGTGAAAAATATATGTATAAATGACCAAACAAAGAAAAAAGAAAGTAAAGATTTAACTCAAATAAAATGTATTAATCATGAAAATAAAAAAAAAAAGTGATTTTTGTAGAAAAAAGATATTCAAAATAGGTGGGTGAGTTATTTTGATAAACTTTTTAATGAAGTTTTGGAAAATACAATCGATCTTAGTGATCTTAATATCATTAATAATAATAAAAGATTTCATTTTTACCGTCGCTTCAGTAAAAAAAAAGTTGAGAAGGCTTTAAAGAAGACCAAAGGTGGAACGTCTATTGGACCTGATGATATCCCAATTGAAATGTGAAAATATTTAGAAGATTTGGGAATTTCTTGACCTACTAAACTCTTTAATATTATTTTAAAAATGGAAAAGATATCTGGGAAGTAGAGGAAGAGTATTTTGGTCTCCATTTTTAACAAACAAGGGGATGCACAAGAGTGTGCAAATTATAGAGGAATTAAGTTGATGTGTTATACTTTAAAATTATGGGAGAGGGTAATTGAACATAGGTTAAGACGTATTATAAAGATTTCTCATAATTAATTTGGATTTATGTCGGGCAGGTCTACTATAAAAGCTATACATTTATTGAGAGGTTTGATGGAGAAGTTCAGAGATAATAATGAAGATCTACATATGATTTTTATTGATTTAGAAAAAGCTTTCGATAAGGTTCAAAGAGATATCCTTTGGAGAGTTCTTGAGAAGAAATGTGTTGATATGACTTATATTCAAATCATTAAAGATATATACAAGAGCTGTGACCTGTGTTCGAACAGGAGGATTGAACAAATATTTTCTTGTTTCTGTTGGTTCACATCAGGGAGGCTTTAAGCCCATATATTTTTGCTTTAGTTATGGATTGTCTTACTGGACACTTACAGGAGGATGTACCTTAGCGTATGCTTTTTGCTGATGATATCCCTCTCGTGGATAAGACGAGAGAAAAAGCTCAAGAAAAACTTGAATTATGGAGGTCTACCTTGGAGTCTAAAGGCCTTTGTTTGAGTAGAACTAAAACAGAATACATGGAATGTAAATTTTAGTATAGTAGTTCTAGTGACAAAAATGTAACTATGGGTGATCAAATTATTAAAAGGTGTGAACGATTAAAAGGTGTGAACGGTTTAAAAGGTGTGAACGGTTTAAATATCTCGGGTCTATTGTTTAAAGTAATGGTGATATTGATGGGGATGTTATTAGTAGAATTCAATGGTTGAAGTGGAGGAATGCGAATGCTTCGGGTCTATTGTGCGATAGAAAAGTACCGCTTAGACTGAAAGAAAAATTTTATGATAGTGGTGAGACCTGCAATGCTCTATGAAGCTGCATGTTGGCTTTTAAAAGAGAAGCATAAAACTAAGTGTTGCCGAGATGAGAATGATTAGGTGGATGAGTGGCTTTACACATATAGACAAAAAATGCAAAATGAATATATTTGTGACAGAGTTGGTGCAACTCCAGTGATGGACAAAATTAGAGAGAGTCGTCTAAGATAGTTTGGTCACATTAAATGTCAACCATTTAAATGTCAACCATCTGATGATCCGATTAGAAGAGTAGATATTTTAGATTCAACTTATGTTAAGAAAAGTAGAGGTAGACCTCGGAAGACTTGGGCATATTGTATAAAAAATGATCTTAATTTATTAGAATTAAATGAAAATATGACACTAAATTGGACGCAATGGAGAAAAATGATTCATGTAGCCAATCCCACTTAGTGGGATAAAAGTTTTGTTGTTGTTGCTATAATACATATTGGTAGAGAGAGAGGCTTGCCAAATGTTTTTTTTCTGGAAAGCATGTTGACCAGGAAATGCTGATTTTATTAAAAGATTGAAAAAAAGCTAAGAATAATCAAAATACTTTTTAAATCCAACCAATTTAACTCAAATTAAATCTAAATCTTAATTTCATGGGTGAATGAAGGGTGTCCCAAAATGTGTGCCTGAAAGATAAAAAAAAAATTCTAGAAAATAGCATAAAATGAGAGAACATTCAAAATACAAGCCAATCACTACTATCCATCTTATTTCTCTCTTTTTATTGTTGCATTTTTTTTATAAATATTGACAAAATGCTATTGAAAATGGGGTGGAAGGCAAGCCATATATTTAACTGTAATATATGATATTTTTTTCATCCAGGAGGATGACTACATGAAGAGAGGAGAAAGGAAAGGTAGTTTCGGCCATTTGTGCAGCTCATTATGCTCAAACACAATTCGTGGAGTAATTCATGCACCTTTTGTACTATTTTGTTTAGCCATGTTGAGGTAGGCTAGGTTTACCCACTTTGTTGGCCTCCTTTATAGGTTTGGTCTACACATCCTAATCTAGGTTATGTTAGTCCTTTTATGATGCACTATCTTGGTTTATTTATGGACTTCTCTAATTGATTTAGTTAAGCACTTTTTTGGTAGAACCTCCTAGATCAATTGAGTGTAATATAATTTGTTAGCATAAACAATGCAAATTAGGAGGGATTTAGTTAAGCACTTTTTTGGTAGAACCTCCTAGTTAAGCACTTTGTAGTTAATGCAAGTGATGTCTTGTAACAAGTAATATAATTTTGTTCTTATAAGAATGCACTTTTGTGCTTCAGTACTTGTTATGGTTTAACTAATAAGTTACTTTTATAAGTAATGCTATTTTTTTTAGTTTGGTGGATGTTTTGATTTTTTAAACTTTGCATTCAAATACAAACTTGAGTTTATATTATTGGGTGGAGCTAAAGATTGACCATCAATACTAAAAGCTAATGATTATATCAGTATGCCTATCTTCTCTATCTATAGATGTATTTGAGTCAATTAGAGTTCATCGCCGCCGCGAGTCAATCAGATAAAATTAATAACATGAATAATATAGTGCAAACAACATAACTTATTCCAAAATTCTCGATTTTAAGGTATGTGCAACCCATGTGGCTTATCATAGAATTTATTGTATGATAAGATGAAAACTCCCGACTTCGTTTGGTTTCAGGATTCGATTATTCTATGTATTTGCATTGTGTTCTCTATTTTATGCACCATATGTGTAAGCGCCGAAAAGTTACATTTTTTTCCTCTCTGATTCTCTCATTACCATATGAATCAAATTTCTTTCCTTCTACGTCTCTACCTTCCCGATTTAGATTTCTTGTATCTTCCCTTTTCTTTCTCGATACCTTCCCGATTTGTCTCCCGCCCTCTCCTTGCCGCCATCCCGATTTGTCGAGCATCTGCTCTCTATAAGAGCAGGACTAAGGCTCCTACCGATCTCCCTCTTCCCTCTCCATCTCGCTTTCACCCAAAATTATCTCCTGACTTTTCCTCCTGCTCCCGGCCTGAAACCCTTGCGACACAACCGTGGTGGGAGCTAGTAGAGAAGGCAATCACGACTCCTCCCTTTCAGTCCGCTCCTACTCGAAACCATCGAGGAAGGTACTCTTCATCTTCCTCTTTCGCTTGTACTAACATCTCAAAGTCCTGTAAATCCCTGGTCCGACAAGACCCTACCGTGATTTAAGGCAAACAAGAGGAGAATGGGCATTAATTATCCTTAGGATGTAAAAGGGGTTATTATTTCTCTTACTATTTATAAGGTTTTATGTATTACATATGTAATTTTCCCCACAAAATTTATTAAGAAATTATTTTTTTTCCTCATAAAAATAAAACAAAAACCAAATATTATTTTAATATGTTTGTTAGGTCAATGTTCATGATATATTTCTCTTAAATATATATTTCTCTTAAATATATTATTAATAATAATAATAATAATAATAATAATAATGAACGTCGATTAGTAATCTTATCTTCTAATTGGTGTAGGATCAATAGTCGAATCGTAAAACTCGTAGAAGTATTGTGTTTCGTTGAGGTAAGTAACTGCTTTTTATGATGAGAAATGTACTATTTTTAGTTATTGGTGTTATCTTTGCTAAGTGTATTAGATTCCTAGCTAATTAGAGATTTGTCATTCTTACTTTTTAAATTCAGTTCATATAATTGCAGTAATTTCTATTTTTGCTCATCACAACTTCAATGTGTATTCAATCTTGTTTTATTACTACTTAGATCTGTGTTTAATTGTTTACAATGCACGATTTCAATATTTATTAGTTCTTTTATATCTTTGATGTGACAAATCTCATTATTTCAATTTCATAATTGTTTATAAATATTGGTGGACATTTTGTAGTTATATTCTCGTATTTTGATTGTGATGCCTGAAATATAACTAACATTACAATACTATTATGTTGTTATTAAACTTTTTTTGTTATGACTAATCAGACTAATGTCTCCTTCAGAGGAATCAATGGATTTTCATAAGATTGGTGTCTATCTTTTCTTGTTTCAGAGTGTTGTAGTAAACTGATTTGAAGTAAATATAATTATATGTAAATATATGTATATATTGAAATTGTATATTATTAGTAACGTTAAATGTTTGATGTGTCATATCAGTAGCCTAAGAAGGGGATTCCACCCCGTGCATTTGTTATGACTCCACAAGAAGTTTGTGAAGTTCCTAATGCGATGACAGATATTATTTTTATTTTTAAGTAACCATCAACGGAATTGTTTATACTAATTTGCATTGAGTACATTGAGTACATTGAGTTGTTCAATAGATTTATATATTACATTAACTGTGCCATCAAACTCATCCTTGTCTGTTGCTCAATGGTTTCATGATTGTGAGTTATTATTAACAAAACCATATCACCCATAATTTTCTCACTAGTTGAGTTGATGCAGCATTGGTATCAATTTGGGGATCAAATTCTCTTAAGGAGGGTAGTGTGTAAGCATCGAAAAGTTACATTTCTTCCTCCCTGATTCTCCAGTTACCATGTGAATCAAATTTCTTTCCTTCTGCATCGCTGCCTTACCAATTTAAATTTCACGCATCTTTCATTTCCTTTCTCTATACCTTCCCGATTTGTCTCCCACCCTCTCCTTGTTGCCTTCCCAATTTGTCAAGCATCTAGGCTCTATAAGAGCAGGGCTAAAGCTCCTACCGATCTCCCTCCTCCCTCACTATCTCGATTTCACCCAAAACTATCGTCTAGCTTTCCCTTTTTTCTGCTCCCATGCCTGAAACCTTTGTGCACAACCGCGGTGGGAGCTGGTAGAGAAGGCAATTACGGAATCACGTCGTACCTTGCTTCCCTTCAGTTCGCTCGTACCTGAAACCATCGAGGAAGGTAACAACCCTCTTCTTCCTCCTTCGCTTGCTTCAACCTCTCAAAGTTGATGAAAAAAACCCTTTTTATATTTTAACCCCCCCCCCCCCCAAAATAAAATTGATTAAGAAATTATTTTTCTCATCCTTATAAAAATAAAATAAAAACCAAGTACTATTTTAATTATGTTATTCGAACAATGTTCATAATTTATTTCTTTTAAATATATTATAATAATAAACTAATAATAGTAATAATAATAATAATAATAATAATGAACGTTGATTAGATTGTACCTAAGTAATGATAAAACTTAACTATATAATTAATCTTACCTTCTAATTAGTGTAGGATCGATAGTTGAACCGTCAAATTCATAGAAGTATCATGTTTGTCGCCTCAAGTTAAGTAATTGCTCTTTATTATGAGATAAATGTACCCTTCATAGTTAAGGGTGTTATCCTTGTTAATTGTATTAAATTCCTAGCTAATTTGAGGTTTGTCATTTGTATAATTTAAATTTCATTCATGTAATTGCAGTAGTTTTTATTTTTGCTCATCGCGACTCCAATGTGTAATCAATATTGTTTTATTACTGCTTAGCCTTGTGCTTAATTGTTAATACTTCATGATTTCAAAATTTATTATTCCTTTTATATCTTTGATGCGACATCTCATTATTTCAGTTTTATAACTGTTTATAAAATATTGGTGCATTTTTTGTAGTTATATTCCTATGTTTTGGTTGTGATGCATGAAATATAATAAAATTATTATATTATTATGTTGGTATTAAACCCTTTTATTATGACTACTTGGATCAACGAGTCTTTTAGAGAAATCCATGGATTTTCATGGGGTTGGTGCTTCCCTTCCCTTGTTTTAGGGTGTCGTAATAAACGACTAACTACAAATGTAATTATATGAATACATATGTATATACTAAAATTGTATATTATCAGTAGTGTTAAATGAATGATGAGTCATATCTGTGTAAAATCACCTAATATTGTAGCATGTAATATCTACATAAATAGTTTTTGCAAAATCTTTTATATAAATTGTAAATCGTCCATATTATCAATCATACTACATATCCCATGTTTCTTTATGTTTATGTTTTAATAAATAGATGTCATTTACTAAGTTTGATTTTCAAACTCACAAGTTGATATTTTTATATAGCAGGTTTTGCCTAGAAACTTACCGAGTTGCCTCCATTTTAGCAACTTTTTCAGCTTTAGATTTACTTTTAATATTTTAGGTTTCTTATTAATCAATAGATCTTTTTTTTTGGGTCTGAGTAGTTGTTTCCCAATTTTCAATTTAATTTATTTTAGTTATCTTATTTTCTTTTCGTTGTATCAGTTGAACACTTTATTTATTGAATAAAATTAAATTTTTCTTATTTCTATTTTTTATTACTTGTTTGTCTCTTTTCTTTGAAGAATATAAAATATTTTCATTTTTTTTCATCATGCCCCGTGTTGTTGGGGTGTCTCGCTTTCCGAACCCGTGATATGACAGTGGTATCAGTGTCCATGTTTTGTATTCAATTTCACTTGTATTTTGTACTCGATATCATTTGTCTTTGCATCTACTTTCCTTACCTTTGCATTCCACATCCATTGTCTTCTTAGGATTGGGTAGGAGATATGTTATTCTTGTTAGTTAGTATTCAATCTATTTTGATTTCACGTATTTTTCAATTGCTTATAATGACTCCGAAAAGAAGAGCCACTGCAACCGCTCGTGGAAGAGGAGTCTAGAGAGCTACTATAATTGACGTGTCTATTCCTAGGGGTCTTTACTCTCCTAATGACCGTTGTGCTAATCATGCTCAAATCACCAAGACTGCTAGAGATCAAAATGTTAACATGACAACTCTTGTGGAGGTGATGACCCAGGACGTTACTCAAGCACTACAAGCTAGTTTTGTAGCTCAAATCGCACAGTGGTTCTAGCGATTCAGCAAGCGGTGCAACTGACATCACAAGTCACTCAACCAGTACCATGAGTAGCCACTGGGGAGGAATCAATCAATGGTGATGACCAATGAGAATATTATGGATCGAGTGATGGACTAATTTCTGAAAACACATCCTCCTACTTTCAATGGTATGGTGGACTCGATCGAGTCTGATGCATGGCTTCACGACATCGAGAAGAGGCTTCAAAGAACAAAGTGTCCTCAAGGCCGTAAGGTGGACATTGCGACGTCTCAATTTCGTGAAGGAGATTGGTTGGAAAGTCACCGATGCAATACATTTGGACCAGGCACAATAGTTTTCCGGGCAGATTTCGAGAGACTGTTCTTGGAATAATATTTTTTGCTTTAATGGACCGAGCCAAGCTCATGAACTACTTAAGTTGGAGCAAGGAACGAAGACTGTTCAGGAGTACGAGATACAATTTGTTAGGAACGTTCGTTTCATTCCTTCAATTAATCATCATGAAGATCAAAAGATCTGTCACCTTCTTATTGGCTAGAGAGAAGATATTTGAAGGTGCCTATCGGCTGTCAAATGTTCAATCTATAGAGAGTTGGTGGACTGAGCTATACCTGTTGAGATAGAGTTGAATGCGTTTGAGAGAAGATCTTCACAAATCAAAAGGACATTGATGCTCTAGTGCAGGAAGAACCACATAAGAAGCACCTGAACGATAAACCAAAAAATAATTCTAGTTGCCCTCGTTGTGGGAAGAGACACCCTGGACTATGTAACCTAACCATTCACAAATATTTTAATTATTACAACATCGATCACAAGATCAAAGATTGCCCCTTCCCAGCCCCAATTAAGCCTATAGTAAACTAGTAGACCAACGACAAGCAACATAAGAATGGGCGGCATAAATTTAATAAAAGATGACACCAGCAACAATGTGACAATGGATAGACAGGTCAATACTACTTGCAGCCCCAACAACAATCACAACAAGCGATGGTGCCTCAATCATATCAGCAACACATCTTCTTGGATTGCAATACCAACAACACCAACAACCGCCCCTGACGAATCAACATTCTTTAATGGTGTAGTACCAGCCTTGGCGATCTCAGACTCTGGAGCAGCCCTGACAAACCATTCCACCTCTAGCTTTTGTTATGACTCCACAAGAAGTCCTTGAAGCTCTTGATGTGGTGACAAATATTATTTCTATTTTAAAGTAACCAAAAAGGGAATTGATTAACTTTGGGGCATCACATTCATTCATATTATACCAATTTACATTCAGTACATTGGGTTATTCAATACATTCATATATCACATTAAATGTGTCATCGTACTTATCCTTGTTTGTCGCTGAGTGGTTCTTTATTGTGAGTTATTATTAACAAAACACATATCACCCATAATTTTTCCACTAATTGAGTTGATGTAATTTTGAGTATGAATTTGTGGACAAAGTTTTTTAAGGAGGGTAATATGTAAGCACTGAAAAGTTACCTTCTATTCCTCTTTGATGTTCTGTAACCACTCAAATTTAATTTCTTTTCTTCTTCGTCGTTGCCTTCCCGATTTAGATTTTTTGTATCTTCCCTTTCCTTTTCTGATACTCCCGATTTGTCTCCCGCCCTCTCCTTGTTGTCTTCTCGATTTGTCGAGCATTTGTGCTCTATAAGAGCAAGGCTAAGGCGCCTAACGATCTCCTTCATCCCTCTCTATCTCGATTTAACCCAAAAATGTCGCCTGACCTTCCCTCCTTCCTGCTACTGTGCCCGAAACCCTTGCGACACAACCACAGTGGGAGTTAGCAGAGAAGGCAATGACTGAATCATGGCGCATCTTCCTCCCCTTCAGTCCACTCGTACCCTAAACCATCAAGGAGGAAGGTAACCCTCGTCTTCCTCCTTCCCTTGCATCAACCTCTCTAACTCCTGTAAATCTCTTGTCCGACCGACCCCTTATCTTGGATTTAAGGCAAACCAGAGGAGAAATGAGATTTAATAACCTTTAGGATTTAAAAGGGTTATTATTTTCCTTAATGTTCAATACGTTTTAGGTATTACATATGTAATTTTTCCAACAAAATCAATTTAGAAATCATTTTTTTCCTTATAAAAATAAAATAAAACCAAATATTATTTTAATTATTTTAGTTTGGTCAACGTTCATAATTTATCTCTTTTAGATATATTATAATAATAAATTTAATAACAATAATAGCAATAATAATAATATGCGCCGATTAAGTTATACTTAAGTAATGATAAAATTTAACTGCATAACTAATCTTACCTTCTAATTTAGATAGGATCAATAGTGGAACCGTCGAATTCGTAGAAGTATCGCGTTTGCCGCCTCGAGGTAAGTAATTGTTTTTTTTATTATGAGATAAATATACTCTTCCTAGTTAGGGGTGCTATCTTTGCTAATTGTATTAGATTCTAGCTAATGGAAGGTTTGTCATTCGTGTCTTTTAAATTTAGTTCATATAATTGCAGTATTTTCTATTTTAGCTCACACGACTTCAATGTGTATTTAACCT
Source organism: Phalaenopsis equestris (assembly GCF_001263595.1). Lineage (NCBI taxonomy): Eukaryota > Viridiplantae > Streptophyta > Magnoliopsida > Asparagales > Orchidaceae > Phalaenopsis > Phalaenopsis equestris. The sequence continues at coordinate 438,950 of NW_018164781.1, read as the reverse complement.
CATTTTATTACTTCTTAGCCCTAGGTTTAATTGTTCCCATTTCATGATTTTAATATTTGTTATTTCAGATTTGATGTAACAAATCAGATTATTTCAGTTTCATAATTGTTTATAAATACTGGTGGGCATTTTATAGTTATATTTCTGCGTTTTGATTGTGATACATGAAATATAACTAATATTATAATATTACTATGTCGGTATTAAACCCTTCTGTTATGGCTAGCCGGATCGACATGTCCTTAAGAGAAATCAATGGATTTCTATGCGATTAGTGCCTACTTTTTTCTAGTTTTTGAGTGTCGTAGTAGACCGACTAGATGTAAATTGAAATTATATATTATTAGTAGTGTTAAATGATTGATGAGTCTTATATGTGTAAAAATACCTGATATTATGGTATGTAAATATCTGCATAAATGTGGATGTGTTCATGTCACTTGTATTTAGGATCGTAAGTATGGGATAGTCTTTGCAAATTCTTTTAGACACAGTAAATTATCCCCATTTATTGGTCATACTGCATGTTCCATTTTGCTTGACGTTTATATTTTAATAAATAGTTGTTATTCATTGAGTTAGATTTTCAAACTCACCGGTTGACATTTTTATATAACATGTTTCACCAAGTCACTTATAGGGTCATCTCCACCGGAGCAGTTTTTTTTGCTTTAGTTTTATTTTTGGTATTTTGTGTTTCATTGAATTTTTTTTTCTGGGTTTGAGTAGTTATTTTTCTATTTTCAATTTAATTTCTTTCAGTTATTTCATTTTCTTTTTGTATTATTAGTTGGACACTTTGTTTATGGAATAAAATTAAATTTTTCTTATTTTTGTTTGTTATTACTTGTATATCTCTTTTCTTTTAAGAATGCAAAGCAAGTTTAATTCTTTTCATCATATCTTGTGTTGTCAGGATGTACTGACTTCCAAGACAATATGTTACAATGCTTTATGTACCTTTAATGGGTGGAATTATGGTATTTTTGCATATAACATAATTGATACTAAAATAGTTATTTGTTGTGGAGTAGGTTAGCTTTTGTTTTTTGGATAAATATGCGCTTGCAAACACATTTTTCTTGGTTAGCAAAATAAAAGTGTTCTTCCAGAGTTGTGAAGTCTTTCGTGTTCTCAGTTGCGAAGATTGACAAAGAATTGACAGAATTGCATGACCTTATGTATTTGGCTCTTGATATATTTCCTTCTTTTTTACATCTTATAAACTCTATACCATTTCTCTAATTTTAGTTAATGGTTGCATTGTAAATTTGAAATTTCTAAGATCTTTTGCATGATCGTTCTCTTTAAATAAGTGGAGGCTTTTTGCTTTTCTTGCAGTTTGCATCGGTATGGATTACCTCTCGAAAGTACAATGCCATGCATTCATATTAGAATTTACCCTGTATATTCAAAGTACTATTGTATATTGCAAGTTTTTAATATTCATATGAAGTGCTAGAGTTATATTTATTGAAAGGGAGTAGTTCAACCACACCACCTGTCACAATCAAGCCCGAGAGTTTGGAATTATCAAGGTAGGAACAGACAACCAAGTTGTGAAAATAAATTGAATTAGGGGCATCTATGGAAATACCACTCAATTCTTTTGTATTTACATACTGAACACAACTTTTGCTTTTTACACTTATATTACCCAAGTCTTTCATATCATATAAAATATATCATAGTTTGAACTTTTAAAAACTGAAATATATCTTTTCATGCATTGGTAAGATTATGTGTATATAAAAAATCGATGTGTGGTTCTTAAATAGGTAAATAAATAGGAATTGAATGACATGTATGTAAATCTTTCATTTAATTATTATTTCTAAATTCAACAAAAATTAAAGCCATATAATTTTAAAATCAAATCAAAATCAATGATAAAATAACATAACTTGATCAGGTGGTCACGTATACGGTACTCATTCTTTTCATTCATTCATTTTCTTACCTAAATTATTAAATAACAATATAACGAGTCTTCAAAATAAACTCAGTGAAATAATTACCGTTTCAACTCATAGTACTCAATAAATAGAAACATCTTGTATATTAGTCATTATTTAAAATATATTATGAATCTTACAATGTACTAAATTTATAAACGATACAACAAAAACAACAACAAAAACAACAAACCTTTATCCCACTAAATGAGACCAGCTACATGAATCCCTTTTCTCCATTTTTTCATATTGAGTGTCATATTTTCATTTAATTCTAAAAGATTAAGATCAATTTTTTATACAAGGTTCCCATGTATTTTTAGGTCTACTTCTACCTTTCTTATCATAAGTCAAGTCTAAAGCATCTTCTCTCCTAACATGAACATTAGATGGTTGATGTTTATTGTGACCAAGCTATCTAAGACGACTCTATCTAACCTTGTCAGCCATTGGAGCTACACCAAACCTTTCATGGATATATTCATTTCACGCTTTTCTCTTATAAAACCACTTATCCGCCTAAGCGTTCTCATATCAGCAACACTTATCTTAATTTTATGCTTCTGTTTTATAGGCTAGCATTTTAGACCATAAAACATTGTAGGTCTCACCATCATCTTGTAAAATTTTCCTTTTAAGTCTAAGCGGTATTTTTCTTTCACACAATAGGCTCGATACATTCCTCCACTCCAACCATCTAACTTGAATTCTACTAATGACATCTCTATCTATATCACCATCACTTTGAACCATAGAACCGAGATATCTAAACCGAGATATCTAACACGGTCACTCCTTTTAATGACTTATTCACTTATTGTTACAACCCCACCACTAGATTTACTGCTAAAATTACATTTCATGTATTCAGTTTTAGATCTACCCAAACGAAAGCTTTTAGAGTCAACGTTGTCCTTCATAATTGAAATTTTTCGTGAACTCTCTCTAGTTCTTTTCACAAGAAGGATATCATCAGCGAAAAGCATACACCATGTACATCCTTTTGCAAATTTTTAGTAAGAACATACATAATTAAAACAAAAATATATGGGCTTAAATCCAATCCCTGATGAAATCCAACTGAAATTGGAATACTTTGTCAATCCTTCTTTTGTTCAAATACGAATAAAAACTCTAGTATACATATCTTTAATGACTTGGGATGTAATTTATATCAACATCTTTCTTATCTAGAACTCTCCAAAGCAATTCTTTTGATATCTTATCATAAGTCTTTTCTAAATCTATAAAAATCAACTCTAGATCCTCCTTACTCTCTTTGTACTTCTCCATCAAACCTCTCAATAAATGTATAGCTCTATAGTAGATGACCCAACATTAATCCAAATTGATTTTGAGAAATATTTGTATCACATCTTAACTTATGTTCAATTACTCTCTCATAATTTTAATGTAAGACACATTAACTTGATTCCTCTGTAATTTGCACACTCTTGTGTATCCCCTTTATTCTTAAAAATAGGCACTAAAATATTCTTCCTCCATTTAGATATTTTTTTAGTTTTTAAAATAATATTAAAAAGTTTTGTAAGCCAAGAAATTTCTAGATCCCCAAGCATTTTCATACTTTTATTGGGATACCATCAGATCCTATTGTTATGAAAAACGAGGAAAATAAAGAAAAAAATCAGATCGAAAAAAATTCACAGATAGAAAACACTGCGGAAACACAGAGATTTACGTAATTCGGCAAATAGACTACGTCCACGGAGCTGCAGACGATTTTATTACTTCGAGGAATACATCCGTCGATCACCTCGGTAATTACAAGAAATCACTCTTTCTCTCTACCTCTTTCTCTCTCCTCTCCTCTCCTCTCTCTACCCGAGGGCTTTAAACCGAAGCACACCAGAATAAGAACCTGGAAAACTACCAATATCGAAGAGGAAGCCTGGGAAACCAAATCCCGAGAGTGATAACAAGGGGAGTTAGCATGTCTATTTGTTAATTATATCATGTCATTAGACTCATTAAGAAATTAATCAAATAATTAATGAAACACATCAATTATTTTATTTTCTCTTCTGCAGCAAATCAGCAAATCATAGAAGAAATCATAGAAGAAATTAAGAACAATTAATTTTGAGTATCAAATCTAATTTGCTGCCAAACATGATAAATGTCAATTTAAACAGTGGATCAGTTTTCATATTCACAACAAATCTCCCACTTGGAGACTAGTACACTGGCTGCATAAACCACTAACTGCGTCGCTCTTTTCTTCAAACGTGATTCCTCCACCTCTGCAACTCAAATCTCCTTGTTTTCACGCTAGAACTAAAGTCAAACACAACTTCACTTTTTCAAGAGTAACACCCTTAATCGACATATCATCGTCAACATAGCTTTGTACCTCCAAGCTCTTTCCTGGTTACTCATGTTTCTGCTTACAACCCCCACTGCATGACAATATCCTGCCTCTACTCAAAGCCCTTTCAACAAATAGCCTTGTACCTTTTACTGTCATCAAGCGCAATCATTATCTGGTACACACACTTGTTGTGCAATGCATTTTTCCCTGGTGGAAGTTCTGTCAGCTCCCAAGTCTGATTCCCTGGCAGAGAATCCATCTTTTATGGTCGCTTTCCTAGTAACGGAAGATGAAATTGCTTTTCATAGAGGTAGTCATCTATCTGCATTCTCCAGTAACCAAAATCTGTGTCATTAAATTTCTCGATCTCCGATGTCATAACATGATCTCTGGTCATTGGTTTTCCTCATATTCAAACCTTAACTCTGATACCGATTGTTGTGAAAAACGACGGCAATAAATTGAAAAATCGAATAAAAAAAATCCATAAATAGAAAACACTACAAAAACACAGATTTACGTGGTTTGACAAATTGCCTACGTTCACGGAGCTGCAAAGGATTTTATTACTTCGAGGAATACACACGTCGATCACCTCGACGATTACAATAATGAAGAAGCCTGAGAAATCAAATCCCAAGAGATAACAAATTGTCTACGTTCACGGAGCTACCAATACCGAAGAAGCCTGAGAAATCAAATCCCAAGAGAGATAACAAGAGGAGCTAGCATGCCTATTTATTAATCATATTATGTCATTAAACTAGCATGCCTATTTATTAATCATATTATGTCATTAGAACCATTAAGAAATTAATCAAATAATTCTTTTCTCTTCTGCAGTAAATCATAGAAGGAATTAAGAGCAATTAATTTAGCAATTAATTTTGAGTATCAAATCTTGTTTGTTGCTAAATATGAGAAAATGTCAATTTAAATAATGAATCAGTTTCCATATTCGCAACACCTATAGATCTTTCACTATTCATCGCAACACCTATAAATCTTTCACTATTCATTTTTTAATTCCTCCTTAACCTCTGTTTTACTAATGCGATGGTCGAAATAAAAAAAATTTATTATTATTAAAAATAATAAGATCTCTAAATTTGATCATATTTTCAAAATCTTCATATTTTATCAAAATATCCACCCAGCTATATTGAATATCTTTATCTAAATCTATAAATGATAATAATATAAAATGGTATAATCATATTGTTTATCATTTCATATTCATTTTTTAATAAACATAACATTTCATACTTATTTTTCTCTTTTGTCTTTATATCATTCTTATGAGCATTATTTAACCTCTGGCTGATACTTATCCTATTGGCATGAGGCATATAACAAGTCTATTATTGACTTATTGGAAAGATACCTACTCATCTCTTGCTGATATATCCATTGTCGACAGAGCGAGTATGGTTTTGATTCTGCTATTGTCTGAAGTGGTTAGTAAACATCTAGCCATGTTGGTAAATTGATGTTCTTAGCTAGTACCGTAAAAGGATGAACTCCTTTCAATATGCACATGCAAGCATTCTTGTCCGTGCTTAACAAAATCAAACTAAAATTTAAATGCATTAGTTATTTTAGCCTTTGGTATAGGTTTCTTTTAAACTTGTCGCTTAATTCCTAAATACTCTTCTTTGTTAAATACAATATTTGTCTTAAAGAAATTAGGATTAAAAAACTCCATGTTTGCAATGGTTGAAAGGCCATTAAACTTGGGCTTGGTTGGTGAATAATAAAACGTTGCGTCTTAAATGGGAAATTCGATCAACTGGTGATGTCTTACATGTGGACAGTTCATATATTTTAAAAAAAATTTACAGAAGGAAACATTATCTATAAGGATAATATCCCGTAGCTAGATACTCGATTGAAAATTGCAGTTAGTTGTTAATAATCAATGTGCAACTAAAGAGGTTAACGTCTAGCAGAGATTAAGATAGCCCGAAATAACTTAAATAACTCCATCAGAATCATAAATTACAAGGAGTAACAGGAATTAAAATTTCTTCCGAGAAAGTATGTTTTTTTTATTGGAGATGGTTGTATCTTGCTGAATTGAACTTGAGGAAGATGTAGAGAGCAAGTCGGCTATATTGTTTTTGAATTGGGCTGTGTGATTTTGAATTACTGGAATTCTTGTTTGAAGTGACGGGCTTTTGATTTGCTGTAATATTTCAAGGCCCGTAAATGACAACGTCTGGGATATCTGAATATTGCTTTAAGTGGCAGCTGAAACCTTTTCAAATAGTTGCTTTTGTTTAAATTTGTCTGAAGAAAGCTATATCCGGCAGGATTTTGAAAAATAAGAAGAAAACTATATACATTTTGCGGGTTAGAATTTTAATCTAGCTTGAATCTTGTGATTCATATTTGAATGCTTGTAAAATCAATGGAAATTGTTTTCTAATGATATGTTAAACTCCTATTTTAGTCGATAATGCCAAGTTTTTTGTTGATTTGAAATCTTTCAATAATGTTGTTAAGCTTGGAAATTAAATTTCTATTTTGCAATGACTTTTGTACAATCTGCAGTAAGGATATGTTAAATTTGAAGCGAACTTTAATATAGTGAAGCTACTTTTTGGTTACTTGCGGCTCTAAAAGTAGCTATATTGACACGGAATGCTTATTCAAACAACCTGCGACAACATGGTCTATGGTCTGGTTTAGGATATTGAGTCTTTGTGTGTGTGTGTGTGTGTGTGGGCCACTTCTTAGTTAATTGGTAGTATTTATATGTTTATATATTATATGGTTTGGTTTGATTCAGTTTTCTGTCAGAAAAGTCGTCGGTGTCCATGTTTATCCTTCCAGAGATTGACCAGCCCCCTTGGGTGCTTAACTTGCCGCCCATAAGGCAGACAGTCGTCAGTGTTCAGGTCTTCTTTCTAGGGTTGTATCCGACAACTAGTGGTACTCCAATTGTATCTCATATGAGGTGTTGATTATCCTCAACCTTTCCATCCTCCACAATCCTTCCTTCTGTTCCTCTCCTTGTCGTCGACCCCCATATCCCCCCTGCTGCCCATCAACTGACCGTCTTCTGCTGTTGCACCCTACCTCCAACCTTTCTTTTGTATTGCAGTTCAGCCGCCAGCTTGTTGCAGCCAACTGCTGGCTAGCAGCCTTCCTCCCTTATAGTAGGCCAACTGTCACTTTACTTCCATCCCACATATTGACAACCCCCTTCCTCTTGTAGCCCTTGCTGCTAACCACCTCTCCTTGTTTGTTGGCGCCTGTAATCCACTCCATCCCCTGTTCCCCCTTGGTTGCTTATCTTGTCGCCCATAAGGAGTTGGCCACTCTTTAGTTACCTAGTAGTATTTATATGTTGTTTTTATGTTCTTGGGTTAGGCTTTGATTCAATTTTCTGTTAGGACAATCGTTGATGTTCATGTTTATCCTTCTAGTGACCGACCAGTCCCCTTGAGTGCTTAACTTACCGCTCATAAGGCAGATAGTTGTCGGTGTTTAGGCTTTCTTTCTAGGGTTGTATTTGACGATGAGCGGTGCTTCGATCGTGTCTCATCAGAAGTGGTGATTATCCTCAAACTTTCCATCCTCCACAATCCCCCCTTCCGTTCCTCTCCTTGTCGTTGGCCTCATATCCCCCTGTCGTCCATCGACAGACCACCTTCTGCTGTAACCTTGCCTCCAACCTTTCTGTTGTGTCGGAGTTCAACCGCCAACTTGCTGTAGCCAACTGTTGGCCATCAGCCTTCCTCCCATTCCACAGGCCAATCGGTAGTTTGCTGCCATCCTGCATCCCAGCAACGCCCTTCCTTCTGTAGCCCTTGTCGCCAACCACCTCCCCTTGTTTGCTGCTGCCAGTCATCCACTCTATCCCCTGTTTCCCCTACTTGCAGCGATCCTACCTTTGCCTTACCACCACCATTGTCTCAAGCCATAATTTGGCGTTTGTTTCGTGTTTTCTTTGTTATTTTCTATTTTTGTATGTGTGTATTGTAACTCCTATTTGATTTTTAGCAATAAATTGCATTTCTCAATGTTGTTTGGGTTAATTTTGGTATCATTTTGGCATCCAAGCTAACCAAACTTTAGTTGTATCCTCGGGTTTTTAGCATCCGTCTTAAACCCAACCCTATCCCTACCCATAAATTTTTTTTTTCTTATCGTACCATTTAAACCACGCATACACCCCATCCTACCGACACCCAAATCCTAATCATGCTACTAAGGAGACAATTATTGGACGACGATCAGGAGTTTACCATGAAGGAGATACAATGACAACTCCGTCGAATGCTACAATGTATAGATGCAATTGGAGAGGTCACTATCGAACGTGATAGCAAGATCCGAGGAGAGCGAGACGAACAAATGAATCCCTTCCATAGGGATGATTTCAATGACGAGGAGCAATCACACCGCTTTCAGATTCATTATCAGAGAAGGTACAGAGAGGAAGTGCTCGCTAGAGGCTACAAGTTTTGGGATTAAAGGTACATCTACTGAATTTAGAGGGAATAATAAAACCAAATAGATTTTTAAGTGGCTATAGTCGTCGAGATGATCTTTGAATACAGGGAGGTACCAACTGACAAGAAAGTGAAGCTTGTCGTATAGTTAAAGAAAAATGATTTGTTTGGTTGTAGAACTTGAAGAGGAAGAGGAATAGAGAAGGACGACGAAGGATAACTACCTAGGAGAATGAAGAAGGCGATGCAATGATAGTATCTACTCTCACACTACTGCCAAGATATTTTCGTAATGCTTCATTACCTACATTAGAGGGAACCATCAGTGGAGTATGCGGCAAAATTTATGGAGCTGAAGCTGAAATGTGAGCTGACATAGACAGAAGAGTACATGATTGTCAGATACTTGTGGGGCTTGAAGCCCCCCATTAGCAATGTGGTCCATCTGCAGAGTGATGTTCATACCATAGTATTGAAAGTGGAGAGACAATAGAAGCAGAGCCGACATTCACCTCTATTCAGACAACTACTTACAACCGAAGGCATCAACAAGACTCCATTAGGAGGAGTTGGGAAGAATAGCAGGGGAAGGACAAGACAGATCATAGTGGAAAAAAGCATAAGAAGAGCAGCTTGCCCAATACTGTTCCAGCCAGGAAATGCTTCATTTGCCATGGATTTAGGCACATCGCTCTAGTTGCCCAACGAGCTGAGTCATTTCATTCACCAAGTAGGGTGTCATGGAGGAGGTGAGTGATAATGAGGTAGTGCATTAGCTCCAAGAATATGAGGGCGAGTCAATAGTTTTGAGGAGGGTTAATCACGGAAGGATACTTGTGGCTAAGACATCATTCGCACCCGATATACTGTGAGAGGGAAGATATGCAGCCTCATCATTGACGGTGGAAGCTGTGAGAATGTAGTCTCTACGTTTATAGTGAAGAAGTTGGACTTGGTTAAATATTCACAACCCTATTCTCTGACTTGGTCGAAGAAGGAAAATGAGATACGGGTGGATCGAGTGTGTTTGGTAGAGTTTTTCATTGGAGACTAACTGCATGATCATTTGTGGTGTGACACGGTGCCCATAAACGTCTTTCATATCTTGTTGGGGAGACCGTGAAAGTTCGATCGCAAGTTGCATCGTTCACGAATGAGAAGTGCATCGTTCTCTTGCTCATAAGAGATTCGCGAGGAACAAACACGCTAGTAGCGTAAGAGCCCATAGTTCTACGTGCCACTTTTCTACAACCAGTACAAGAAGCATTAGTGGCAATGCCTTAGTCGTCTTGGACGGAACTGAGGAAGAGTCCGAGCCACAGGAGGCGATCCAACCACTACTAGGCATTTTTCAGGATTTGAGGACTGATAATCTACTAGAGGGCCTGTAACTACTTAGAGACATACAACATGCCATAAATCTTATTCCTGGATCAGTGTTGTCAAACAGACCTGCCTATAGATTGAGGTCGATGGAGTACAAAGAGTTACAACGACAGTGTACATATTCTCATTACTATGGGGTTGGCGAGAGAAAGTACCAACCCATGCATTGTCCCCGCTTTGATGCATTGATAATCGAGCTATCAACAAGATCATCATCAAGTACATGTTCTCTATACCCCGATCGGATCTATTGGATTAGTTACAGGGAGCCATTATCATCTCCAAGATCGACTTGCCCATCAGATCTCACCAAATCAAGATGAGGTCAGGGGATGAGCGGAAGATTGCGTTCAAGACCAGGGATGGATTGTACGAGTGGACAGTCATGACATTTTTGTTGTCCAATTCACCTAGCATGTTCATGAGAATGATGAACCAGGTGTTTCGAGCTTACATTGGAATGTTTGTGTTGTTTACTTTGATGATATCCTCATCTATAGTAGTTTGGAGGATTACAGGCAAGAGCTAAGATGGTCTTTGAGGTTCTTCGAGTGGAGAAGCTATATGCACATCCGAGAAGTTCCACTTCATGCTGGTGTAGGTATTTGGGTTGCATTGTATCGAATGCAGGCATTCAGATGGACCTTATAAAGATAGAAATGATTGTGAATTAGACACCCCCATAGTCCTTGACTGAGCTGAGAGAGTTTTTTGGGATCATCTTTTTTTTATAGAAGGTTCAACAGAAGCTTCAACACCATTATAGAACCCCTCACGAAGCACTTGAAAGGGGACAAGTTCCAATGGACGGGAGAAGCTTAGTCCAACTTCGACAATTTGAAGGAGAAAGTGACTTTGGCTCCAGTGTTAGTTTTATCGGATTTCAACCAACTTTTCGAGGTGGAATGTGGGGATCGGGGCAGTATTGAGCCATGAAGGGCACCTCATAGCTTTTTTCAGTGAGAACTTGAATGAGTCAAACCGAAAGTATTCGGCATACGACAAAGAGTTCTATTATTGTGAGAGCTCGTAACCACTAGAGTCACTACCTATTAAAGAGTGAGTTCACCCTATTCACGGATCACGAGACTTTGAGTTTCTTGAAAAACCATAGCAAGCTAAAGGGCAGACATGCGTCATGGGTTGAGTTCCTAGCGTTGTTTCAGTTCGTGCTTAAGCATAAGGCAGGAAGTCAAAAGAGAGTCGCTGGTGATTTGAGCCGCCACCACTTGCTGATTACTTCTGTGCAGGCCAGAGTTGTAGGGTTCGAGGTGGTCAAGGAGCTGTATGAGGCATATGAGAATTACAAGGAGATCTGAGAACAACGTCAATAGAGGCTGACAAAATAATACTATTGAGCGATTGGCTACTTGTCCCATTAGAACACGCGCATTCCCAGATGTTCTTAGAGGGAGTCCATCATTTTGGCGAGTCACAGCGGGGGATTAGCCGTTCACTTCGATAAAGACAAGATCTTTGTCCTGGTAAAGGATTATTTTTTTGGCTCAGATTGATCAGAGATGTGAAGCGATACTTTAGGCAATGCAGAGTTTATTACATGGCCAAAACTATAGGTGCAAACTACAAGATTGTATGCACCTTTACAAGTACCAGAGGATCCTTTGAAAGATGTTAGCATATACTTGATTCTTCCGAGGACACAAGGACTCGATGACGGTCGTGGTTAACAGGTTCTCGAAGATGGATCATTTCGTGTCGTGCAACCATATGTTAGATGCATCATATGTAGTTGGCTTGTACTTCAGAGAGATCGTGAGATTGTATGAAATACCCAAGAGGATTTTATGCGGGAAACTTGGTACTAAGCTTCAATTTAGCTTGACGATGCATCCACAGATCAACGGTCAAATAAGGTAGTGAACATGAGTCTGGGGAATCTCTTGAGGTGTTTAGTTGGGAAGAACATCAAACAATAGGACCTGATTCTTGCTCATGCCTGTCGGCGCTTAAAAGGGGAAAAAGGTTAATGTTTGGGGGTCGCCCGTAAGAAGCTGTCGGCAGCCGGAATCGAAATCCCGTCACCCGCTTCGGAATGACTTTTGAATTTACGTATATATATATAATTTTAGAAAAATATGAAATCAAACTGACCTCATATTTTTCACAGTTTAAATGAAAGAGCATTCTACCTCAAATCCTGTATTTATCCCGAGGGATAAACACAAGACTTGAGGATGAGGCTCGATCAAATAAACTAAGAAAGATATGACGTCCGTTTGGTTTGCGAAACCGTTTTATTTGCCGACAAGTTCCCCTATTTAATACAGAAGAATTAAATAGGGTTTATTTTAAGCTGGGTTCGGAAAAGCTCCCTATAAGGGCAAGCCCCTATAGTTAATT
>NW_018164781.1:424989-425471 GCF_001263595.1 Phalaenopsis equestris | reverse complement strand
TACATGAAAGACAGTAGCAGGTAGAAACAGGACAAGTGTAACATGCTGTACATGGAGAACAGTAGTAAGTAGGAACAGGAGTAATATGCTACACAGGAATAGCAGTAGCAAGTAGAAACAGGAAAATTAAGTACTGTAAAATGTAAAGCAAACCTGTATGCCGGTGAAATCCGCTGTCCCTTAAGCATAGCAAACCTAAATGCATCTCAAAAAGTAAATCCCGAAAGAAACGTCGTCCAGGAAACCCGAAGAAAAGCGGAGGAACTCGAGAAAATCAACGAAAGAGACTCAAGTAAAAGAAAATCCTCAAAACTCCTGGGGAAATCCCGAAAGAAAAGAAAAGTAACACGAGTGCTCCGTCACAAAATTTCGATAAAACCAAAGAAAATTCCAAGTGAGGGGGACCGCAAGCACTCGTATGGGACTAGGCTCAGATATATTTATTCTCGAGGATCCACGAAGGCTGCTCGGTCACCCGGACG
>NW_018164781.1:421494-421753 GCF_001263595.1 Phalaenopsis equestris | reverse complement strand
AAAAAAAAAACGTTAACTAATATATATATAAATATATATATTAAATATATATATATATAGAGAGATATTAATTAAACGATTTATTCGCGCGCGACGACGCGACAAAATGGGTGTCCCCCCCGGGCAAAATCGACGTTCCGGACGCGTTGGCGCAGTCCGTTTCGTCATCCGGGGTCGCTCGGACAGCGTCGTCGATAATCGGGTCAAAACGCGTTGAAATTCAAATTTCACCAAATATTGACCCGCGATCGATCGTACC
>NW_018164781.1:418200-421354 GCF_001263595.1 Phalaenopsis equestris | reverse complement strand
CATTTTGGGTTTCCTCATGTCGGTTTCATCCTTCTAAGTGTTAGAAGTCGATACCGCACACGCGAAACTCCAAAAGAGGACGGAAATAGGTTGAACTAAAACGAGGCGGGCACCACTTCTAAGGTTCTAAGATAGTCGCAGGAAGACCCCTAAGGCTAGATCCTAACTCCTACGAGGAATACTAGACCTCACGAAAATTGAGGTCAACAATGCCGAATTTGCCTACAACAGGTATGTGAGCCAAACTACAGAATACACCCCCTTCGAGATCGCATATGGGCGCAACCCGTTCACTCCACTTGAGTTCCGATCTTCCTTCTTCGGAAGTTAGTGTGGATGTTGAGGCACGGTACATGAGATTTAGAGGCTACCCAAAAAGGTTGGGAAAGAGATCACTAGACAGAACTGCAAATACTAGACAAAAGCTAATAAATCTAGGAAGAAAACGACTTTTCAGGAGGACAATTTAGTGTGAATTAAGTTGAAGGAATAGAGATTTCTCATGAGATCTTTGCGAAATTGAAGGCCAAAGCAGATGAACCTTACAATATTCTCAAAAAGTTGAACGACGTCGTCTACAGGGTTGATTTACTAGGGAAGTATAACATTTTTGCTACCTTCAACGTGGTAGACTTAACTCCATAGTGCAATGAAACAGAAGCTTCGACGAATGAGGTTGAAGCTCCCCCAAACCCGTGAGGCTGAAGGGCGTGTGGAATGCTATGCTAGACAACATGGAGCAACTTAGACTAGTTCAGGGAATAAAGGGGGGAGGATGGGGAGGTCGACCGGCCCCCTTAGGTGCTTAACTTGTCGCCCATAAAAAGTGGGTCAGTCTTTAGTTACTTAATAGAATTTATATGCTGTTTTTTTGTGCTCTAGGTTAGGTATTGATTCATTTTTCTGCCAGGTCGGTCGTCTATGTCCAGATTTTTCCTTTTCAGTTTGTATTTGACAACAAGTGGTGATCCGGTTGTATCTCTTTTGAGGTGGTGATTATTCTCAACATTACCATCCTCGTCAATCCTCCCTCCCTCTCCTCTTCTTGTCATCAGCCCCCATTTCTCCTTGTTGCCCCCTTGTCACCCAGTAGCAGACTGCCTCCTACTGATCCTCCCTACTGCCAAGCTTCTTGTTGTGACAGTCTAGCTGCCAGCTTGCTGCAGCCAACCGATGGCCAGCAGCCTTCCTCCAATACCGCAGGCCAATCTCCAGTTTACTGCCATCTTGCAGCCCGATAGACCCCTTCCTCTTGCAGCCCTTGCCTCCAATCACCTCACTTGTTTGATGCCGCCCACCATCCATTCCAGTCCATATTTCCCCTAGCCACAGGCGTCCTACCGCTGCTTTACCATCACCATCGTCCTAAGCCCTAGTTTGGCATTTGTGTTGTGTTATCTTTGTTATTTCCTATTTTTGTACGCGTGTGTTGTAACCCCTATTTGATTTCTAGCAATAAAGTGCATTTCTCGTTGTTGTTTGGGTTAACTTCGGTATCACTTGGACACGGGCATGGAATGTTGAGCCAGACAACCTGCGTCAACTTGGACTGATTAAGGGAATGGAGGCTTGGGGGTCGAATGGCCCCCTTGGGTACTTAATTTGCCACCCATAAGAAGTAGGCCACTCCTTAATTACCTGATAGTATTTATATGTTGTTTTTGTGTTCCACGGTTAAGTTTTGATTCAGTTTCTGTCAAGACAGCCGTTGATGTTCAGGTTTTTCTTAGTGGTGCTCTGGTTGTATATTGTCCGAGGTGGTGATTATCCTGGACGTTTCCATTCTCCTCAATTTTCCCTCCTACTCCTCTCTTTGCTGCAAACCCCTATCGTCCACCAACAGACTGCCTCCTGCTGATCCCCCCTGTTTTCAACCTTGCTATTGTGTCATAGTCCAGCCTCCAGCAGCTGCAGCCAACCACTACCACAGGCCAGTTGCCGGTTTGCTGCCGTACCACACCCCCCTTCCTTCTGCTGCCCTTGCTGTCAACCACTTTCTCTTGTTTGCTGCCCCCTGCCACCCATTCCAGCACCTATTTTCCCTACCCGAAGCCATCCTACTGTTGCCTTACCGCCACCATCATCCCAAGCCTTAGTTCGGTGTTTGTGCTGTGCTATCTTTGTTATTTTCTATTTTTGTACGCGTGTTGTAACTCCTATTTGATTCTAGCAATAAAGTGCATTTCTCATTGTTCTATGGGTTAACTCCAGTATCATATGTTGAGCTAAATAAATTATGATTGTTCCCTTTTCAGCTTAGTTAATTGAATGTCGATACCAACCTTGCATGGCAAAGAGTTAAATAATATAAAACACATGCAGGAAAGCATGCAAGTTCTGGACTCGAGTTTCTTAGAATTATTGAGATTGTGTGCTATGCATGTTTTGAGAATATGAAGATGTCAATGGACATGTCGTATTTCTAGAAGATAAATTGAAACTTGAGCTGATATGGGGTTAGAAATCTGTTCTTTGTATTATCACAAGCGTGGTTAAGTAGGGATAGAATTCCTTAAAAATGTGGTCCTGATAAAAGGAGAAACTGAAATATGAAACATTATAGTTTTTTGAACATTTTATTATTAACATTAGTTTGTTTAAGTTGGGATGCAATTTTCTTTTGAAACCATGTCTTTAAATTAGTGAATTTTTTTCTTGATAGTTTAAGCGCCTTTGTGGAAATATGGTATTCGACCTTTACTTTGGTGCGGGCCAAAGCTTCAGTTTTTTGGTTGGCATATGGGCTGCTTATAACATATTATTTATAGATAATTATCCTGTTTAACTTTACGTCGATGTCTCCTTAAATCTGTGCTAGATTTTTTTTTTCTTTCAAATATGCTTATTGAAGCTTGGTCTTCACTTTTGGAAACCCTATACCTGTTAAATTTTTCTTAGCTCCGTCAAAGGAAAATAAATGTTTCCATTTATGGCCTTCTTCTAATGGCACTGTTGATAAGATGCCAGAGCAGGAGGCTTGTGGAGCTTATTGGAATTTTTATCTTTTTTTTTTCACGTCATGGTTTTTTAGTGTGGACAAATATTATGCTTGAATTCGAACTACTTATCCCTGGACAAGAGTTCAGCCGGTATTTCTGCTAGAAGACATCCTATAAAAAAGTTTACCCCATTATTATATATATATTTATATATA
>NW_018164781.1:392583-418168 GCF_001263595.1 Phalaenopsis equestris | reverse complement strand
TATATATATATATGTGTGTGTGTGTGTGTGTGTTTCTATTTTTTATGTGCTATTTGAGTAATCTTTTATTGGCATCTGTCTTGACATCAGGAATATGGTGGCGATCTAAATGAAGCTGTTAATTCCCACTTCAGTCAAGGCGATAGGATGAAGTATGCAATTACATTACTAGTTTAAGTTTTTTAGAGACTTTATTCATATCTAGTGATATCAGTTTCATTGGTGTTTTTCTTAAACTGATGATTTTAATCCCCAGTTCTAGCACTGCAGATGTTCCTGTGACTCGCAATGATTTTATGGATATAGATGATCCTTTTAATATTACGACAGCAGCCCCTGCACTTCCCCCATTTTCAGCCATTCGAAGGCTGAACCCATTTTCAATTCTTGAATCACATTTTGGCCAGAGTCTTTTTGATGGGGGTACAAATGAGTTAACCACCCAAGCTCCACGGGTTTCACACCCAAGGGATGTGAGGGAGATTCCAATTGAGTTTAAGGATGAGAATTCTCATTCAGGTTCTTCTGGCCATGGACCAAAAATTGAGGATATTACTGGAAGTGTTTCTGCGAATGAAACTGTGGTTCATGGAACTGTTATTATTGATGATGGGGAGGATGAGGTTCTTCCTGCTGATCATGGTGCTAACCACTCTGCCGGTGTTTCTGCTAGAAGACATCCCACAACAAATTTTACCCCTTTGGCAGATGTGACTGACTACTCCAATGATATAGAAGAAGAAATGATAAAAGCTGCAATTGAAGCTTCAAAGAGGGAGGCTTTGGAATATGGAAGGCGGCAATATGATGTTTCAGATGTATGATAATATTGAGTTTGTGATTTTTTTCATATATCTTTTTGTCTTAAAGTAATTGTTAATGGTTTTTTTTATTAATATTGAACTACCTTGGACCAGGATTCTTTTGTTTTGGAGGAGTCTGATCTTGCCCATGCGGTGACTTTGTCTCTAAAGGTTTTTTAATTTTTTTGGAAGTCTTTTCTTGCATTTGTTTCATCTTCTTAAAGGTTCATTTTTTCTTCGTAATTATAATTTGAGCATATTTCTGCATGATTCCTCATCAGACAGCAGAAAAAGAAAGTGAATTACGCGCTAAAGGTTTGGATATAGGTGAGCAGTCTTTCAATGCATCCGGCAGCAAGCCAGAAAATTCTGGAAGCCTGCGCTTAAATGGAAGGTAGATATTTGCACTCATGCCTTGGGCAGCAAAAAGAGCATATGATTATTTACCATTTTATGAATATAGATTTTATGTATTTTAATCACTTTAAAACTTGAAGCAATGGCATTTAATTGTTGATTCCTTCTATCGGCATTTTGTATTATGCCACCATTAACTGTGTATTAAGCACCTTTACTAGCATCAACTTCAAAATTTAGCTAGTATGTGGATTCAGTTATTATGGTGATTTGAGCAAACATCTTATTGCAATATGACCTTCAATACCTTTGGGAATTTACATGAGGTACCAATGAACTTACTATAATTTCTTCAATTGTGATGGGCATTTGAGTGCTCTGTAGTATACGGGCATTTTTTAATTTGTTTAACTATTTTAAAACGTCTAATTCTGAGTTTTGTTTTTTGACTGAACCATTGTCGGTCCCAAGCCCGGATGTGAAAAGTGGAGGGTTGCGTTAGGTAGTCGACAAGTAGCGTAAAACTTGTTGAAATAATCATGACATAAATCTTTTTTATCATTGTGTAAATGCTAGGGCGTCCCCTGGAAGCGCGCGTTGTATAGTCTGAATACAGTGAAAACTGTGCTAGAGCGGCTACACCTGCGCCCGCGTGTAGTGTCAAAAAAAGCAAGAGTTTCTACATTCCGGATGGATGCAGGTAAAAAAGTTAGTCCATGAAAGTAATGAAATTAATATCATGATAGGATCTTGAAATATATGTACTCTCAATGATAAATTAATGGAATTAGTTGATATTATGATTCATAAAATGATTAATATCTTCTGTATTTAAGAAAATAAATGGGTTGGAGAAAAGGTTAAGGAGATTGATAACTTAGGTTTTAAACTTTGGTATTGTGGTAAGAGTCTAGAAATGGTATAGGTGTAATTATAGATAAAAAATTGAAAGATAATATTGTAAAAATTAATAGAGTTGGAGATATTAATAGAGTTGTTAAAATTATCGTTGATACTAAGATTTTTAATATTATAAGTGTTTATGCTCCTCAAGTTGGTTTAGATATAGGGTCTAAAGATAAATTTTGGAATAACTTAAAAGATTTAATACCAATGATACCTCTTTAAGAAAGAATTTTTTATTGGAGTAGGTTGACTTCTAATTGATTTAGAACAATTTTTTTATAAATGAAAATATTTCATGTACGCTTTAATAAGAGTTCTGAGTTTTCATTGGGATAAAAAAAAGGGGAATTAAAGAAATGATTGGGTTTTTAGACATTGAGGAAAATCTAAACCTAAAGTGAAAACTTCATATTTTGCATGACATTTATATGATCCAGTTAACAAAGTAGGATAGCCACATGAGAGCTACCAGTATTAAGTTAATTTTTGTTAAGGTATGAGATTACTTGAGGCCAAGTAATTGATAAGTTTTGGATATTGATATGAGTCAATTCTACGCAATTTTTATTACATCTAGACCTGCTTATTTCATGTTGTTCGCCTTAGTTATTATGGATTTACGATTGTGGAAGGTTTTTTGTTGGTGATGTGCAGGTTATAAGAGGCCGAGCGAGCATTTTAGAGCGAGAAATTACAATGTCAAAACTACCAAAATCATTGTGACCACACCGCTGAATCGAAGGCAGTGGCGTGATCACACCTTGATCGCGCGTGACCATACTGCTTGGTCAACAATGTTGGCATAACCACGCCAACAAAACGAGAAACATTTTTGGGAAAAAATTTCTTGCTAATCCGAGACAAGGGCTACAAAAACGGATTCAGGGAAAAATCAGAAGACAATCTCTGTCATGAGAAACAAACCCTCAAAATTTCAAGTCATGGTGAACAACGTTTAGTCATGGAGAATTGAAATACCACAGAGGGTATTTAATTCATTAAAAATCAGGGAATAAGAAATTAGTTTTTATTTTTGGTCCACATTATTCTTCTCTTTTCACTGAGCAAGTGGGTATTTTTCTTTTATTTTTATGAATTTTCTAGAGAAGGATATTGACTTTTGAAGTTTAGGCATTTAAAATAATTCAAAAAAATAAGTATTTTTCTACTTATCCACACGGCGCCAACTTAACCTACGACGGCTCCGAACTTACACGCGACGCTCCGCTATTCGACGCCACCATCCACCTCAGCTGCCACGCGGCTCGCGGTTCACGCACCAAGAGTTTGTCCGGCTCGAGCTCCTCCGTTCATTGGATACACGCACGATCAGACGACATGAGGTTAACCCATAAGCCGTTCATCGTCCCCAAGTGAGATGTTCTTAGTTTGTTATGTTCCGTTCACACTAAAACCTTAAGATCTCGTGCTAGACTCAACCAAATCGCATGGGGTTTGTTTCTAAACCTTCATCTACTCAAGACGAACATATTCATATGGTATATACGGTATGAAATACAATAAATACCTATAATGAATCAAAATAAGCTCGAGCTAGGGTGAGAGCTCAATACCTTTGTCTGAGAGGGGAGGCCTCAATCAGATGATTGTGGTAGCTTCGATTGAAATCACGAACCTCTAGATGAATTCTCAAGCCTTGGTGAATTGTCTAGGTATGATTTCGATTAAAATCAATTTCAGGTGTTGATCAAAGTCTATGCTAGAGGCTGTTTGAGAGGGGGATTTTATGGGGAATCAACTTCTTTCACTGTGGGAATGGTGTGTGCACAATTAATTGAAGTTTAGTTCACTGTGGAGGAGTGAAGAGATATGTCCTAGTTTTAGGGCAAATTTGATGTGTAGGATTGTTATGAAGAGTTTATAATCCAAATTGGGGCAAATTGAGTAGGCTATGAGGTTCAATTTGGTGAGATTAAGTCACATGACTAAAATTGGGGGTTTTTACTTGGATCAAAATTGAGCACAAAACATGGGTCAATTAGGCTTGGATTTGTCTTAGATTGATCAAATGAAAGATGAATTTGAGTTTAGGATTGAAATTGAGGGGAATTGAGGCCAAATTGATGGACATTTGAGATGAATTTGAAGAGATTGGGCCTTTAAAGGTCATTTGGGGGTTTTGGTCAAAATGGTCAAATTGGCCAAATTGGGTTCAATCAAATTGGGTTCATTGGCCAAATTGGGTTCAATTGAAGGGTCCAAATTGGTTTAGGAGACATTTGAAGTGATTTTGGATGTTTTAGGAAAGTTTATGGTGCCGAGTGTATTTTGGTAATTTTGGCAAATTTGGGGATATTTTGGTAATTTGACAATTTTTTGTTTCAAAGGCATTTAGGTAATTTGGGTGGATTTAGGGGCAAAATGCCAAGCTGGATATTTTGGTAGAATTGGGGTGTCAACCACTATGTATGAGTTATGGACAATTGACATTCTCATTTGGGTTCTCTATGTACTGGTCTTAGCTAAACTCTAGCCTAGGGTCAGTGGGTCTAGGGGATCATCTACATGAGTTTCCCAAAAGATCAACGGATCAAAGTCAACAATTATGGGTTTAGGGTTTCAAGTGTATATAGGTGGTAGTGAATGTAAGTGAGTGAACTAGCTCCAGACCAACACCCAGGGTCATCCCTAAGGTCAAGTAGTCCTATGGGGAGTCTCCTTGAGATCCTCCATTCTACCCCACCTACTAAGTGTTAGAGGTTATGACCAATATGTGGAACTTCAAGTTGAGCAAAGAGGAGTTTAGAGTTTCTAATGATAAGGGTTCTTTTTCTAGTCCTCGAGGAAAGGCAGAGCTTGAGGGTCTTGGTGAGAGAGACAGTTTCTCTCTTATGACTTTCTTTATTGCTTGAGCTTGAGGTCATAGGGGTTGTTTTTCCTCTTTTCTTTTATTTTTTCTTGTTTTGGAGAGAAGATTGTATGAGACGGAGAACTTTTGCTTTGGTGGAGAGGACAAGTTATTTTTTTAGTGTTTACTTTCATGTTTTATTTGCAATAATGACTTTCATGGAGTTGTTTCTCTTTGTTCGTTTTATCATGTGTAGCTAAGTATTTTTTGCTCTCTATGATGTAAGGCTCGTGGCTTTTGTGGTTTTCTCGAATTGTTTTCCCCATGACGTTTTTCTGAGTTTTCCTATGAAAGTTGTATTGACCTTTAGATTTCATTTACTCCCGATCTAGCCATTTAGGAGGTTAACATCTTCTGTGATCTATGACTTTTGCCCGTTGCGTAGAGGAACAAATGGGTTAATCACAAAATCCTAGTAGAATAGGTTTGTTCTATTAAGATTTTTAAAGGAAGAATCCTGCGAAACATCATGGGATTAAGCGAAACTTAACTTCATAGGTTTCTGATTTTTCTTCTGACCTAGGCAAATACTTAAGAAGAACATTTTATCCCTGTTGACAACAGTCATGTAGGAGAACATTTAAGAAAATCACAAGCCACCACGATACCTGAATTACAGAGGCGTGAGCCTCATCTCTTTTGAAGAATCATAAGATTTCTTCTCTCGTTGTTTTCTTTGTTTTTTGGCTTGTTTTTTTTGTTTCAGTTTGTGAGTACGATTATAAGAATTCAATTTCTTGCTTATGATTACGCCAAAACTAGGTTTAGACTCTTAGTAAACTAGAGATTCACCCGTTGAAATATTTCTTAACTCTTTCCTCATGAGATTGATACACGGTACTTTGAATCCGGATTATTACTTGATATGTGTAGTTGTGCGATATGGCCAACTTGATTTATTGCAATTTTTCGAGTCATTAATTGTGTAGCTGACTTGTGGAACCTTCTTATTTTATTATATTTTATTTTATTTTTTGAAGCTTAATTAGGATTTTTTCTCATCTATCTATTTTTAGTTCGGTTTTTATGTGAGGGAACTATATATATAATATATATTGTTATTTTGTTGTTTAGAGGACTTTTGATTTGTTTTGAGTAATTTGGAGATTGTAATCTCAGATTTTCTGCTTTAACAATGATGTATCATCTTTCTTTTGCAAGTTGTCTATTTGTATCTTACTTAGGAATAGGTGGTGAATCTCCTCGCCACCCACATCTTGCCATGTCAGAGTTTCCCTTATTGTTTTTCAGCTGGATAGCTGTCGAACGATGCTTACCCTCTTTCAAATGTCGCCGACCTCATATATTTTTTTCGCGTGCTATTCCTCAACCACTTTCCCGCTAAAACCCTTCCTTAAATACCTTCTAGGAGCCCTAGAATGATGTCAAGAATACTTTTCTTCTTTAAGATTCTATTACGTTGGAAGGTATTAATGTGATTGTAGGCATTTTAATGAAGCACATAATTTTCTCGGACATGAATATAAAAATACTACATTTTGCTGCGCTTAAATTGGGATTTTTCTAACCAACATTTACCCAAAACTTCATTACCCTGTCTTTTTTTTTTTTTTTGCATTATAATTCCGTTTCATTCTTTTTTATAAAGTCCAGGTTTTCAGCTCTGTTGTTTTGGTTTGATAATGGTTGAGGTTGTTTTGAAAATACCCTTTTTGTTATTTCGACTGGTTTCAAGACTTTTATCTATGTTTTGGTGATGTTTTTGAAAAATAATTTAGAGCTATGAAGACGCTAGTATGAGCTCTCAAGCATAGATTTTAATCCTTAAAAATTTCATCTTTATATTCTAGGACGCACTTTCATGTGCTGTGCATGCTTGAGTCTCACACTCACTCATCCTCACTAAACATTTGCTCTGAGGTCACATACCGAGTTTTTTTTTTTCATCCGAATCAGTAAAAAAGACATAAAAAACTAGTTTATATATATTTTTTGAATTATGAACCTTCCACTCAATAAGTTGATCTAAGAAGACGGAGATAAACATAGAGTGAGTCTATTAATGGCAAACCAGTTCGTTTATCAGACCATGATGAACAAATTTTCATATTTAAATTATGTATTTGGAAATTTAAAGATTGATACAACAAATGTACTTCCATCCACTATTCAATATTATTTTTATTGAACTTCATTATTCATGTTTTTTAAAGAAATTAAATAATCCCCTCTATTAATAGCATTATCATTCTCTAAGCACTAAAAGTAGTATGCTACTTAAAATGTTTAAAACTCGTAAATATAAGACCATATCAAAAACTGCAACTAAAATGCTCAAAACAATAAAAAGTACACAAACTAAACACTTCTGGATGCGACGGCAATCCACACAATATATATATATATATATATATAGTTATCTGGGTTCGTTAATAGATACTTTTGCTTGACAATGCATGTTGATGCATTGTCTTTTTATTTTAGCTCATTGACATCTTTATGCTGTAGCAATAAAACCTTTCATGTCAAAAGTTAATCTTTGATTTTGTCATGACTTTTCATTGTATTGCTGCTAGGTACTTGGTTTACTGAACACTCGATATAATTGATTGCTTCAAATGGTTTTATCTGTTTGATTGATATAGTGGTATATCTCTTCTTCTTTTTTTTAGTTGGAGCCAAGGGCCTGAGAGATCAAGGCCTCAAACTTCTAATCAATCAAACATGAATGAAGGAGATCCATCATTCGAAGATGAAGTTGATGATGCAGATGAAGAGCCACTGATTGTACACCGTTCTAGACCTGCTGCCTCTGGAAATGCTCCTGAACAGATTTTGAGTACTCTGTCAAGCCCACGACGACATGAAATTGCCAGGCATGCAAGACATAATGGAGACACATTCAAATCTGATGAGGTATGATCTCTGACTTTGCATTCTACTTGTTGGCAAAATGGAGACACATTCAAGCATTTTTAGTGATACTTAAAGGCAGATTTACATAAGTAGCACTTAATTACTTTGTATTTACATATGTGTGACATAAATTTCAATTTTTACATACATGCTACCTTACATATGCTTGAAAAGGTGCATTTCACTTTTTAAATGTTAAAAACGGTTGTATCTTGGCGTTAGATACGTAAATATATAGGAATTAGGTTGTATGTATGTAAAAGCCTCATTTTTAAATTAGACTGATTTTCCTGCACAATGGTTAAGTGGGGCGGCATCTCCTCTGAAGAGCATGATGAAGCTGTGATGCTTGAGGCAGCCATATTTGGGGGGGTTCCTGTTGGAACTTCATATCATTTTGAATACCCTCATCAAGTTATGCCGAGCAATTATGATAGGGCACCTCATCCACCATCTCCAAGGCTAGCTGAACAGCGAATGCTAAGAGAGCAGCAGGTTAATATTCATTAGTAGCAGGATTATTGGTTTCTTAATTGTATATCTGTTAGCTTACTGACATTGATGAATTTTTAGGATGATGAGTATCTTGCATCCCTACAAGCAGATAGAGAAAAAGAATTGAAAGCCATGCAAGAGACTGATAAGCGCCGACTGGAGGAGGCAGCCGCTTTAGAAGCTGCTGTCAAGAGGGAAAAACATCAAGAGGAAGAGGCTTACAGGAAGCAGCTTGAAGAAGAGGTAAAAAGATTGCAACAGGGCAGCAACTTGAAATAAAATAGAATAATATTTAGTTTATTTGGCACTGTGGTTACGCAGATGCACTTCCTGAAAGTAGAATGTTTGATTCACTTTTTTTAGCATAATTTGGTTCCCTCATTGATTATATTACTGTTCTCTAGGCGTTCAATTATTTCAATGCACTTGGTAATAATGCAATTTTAGAATTATGTGAATTGTTTTTGGATGCAATTCAAGGATGCCAAAACACGTGTGTTTTATAAAGATTGTCCCTTTCAAATGCAAACACTGTTAAATATTGTCCAGCGTGTTAGACTGGTTTTTTTCACAATAGAATACAGGCAAGTGCCGAAGTGATTTTTAGGTGGGTTGTTGACTTGTAACAGACTAATCCATGATTACTTATGGTAGAAGAGCGTAAGAATTAAATTTCAAGGAAAGCTATAAGGGCTTTTGTGTGGACAGGCAAATTAGTTATACTAGCTTGGGAAAAAAAACTTTAAAAAGGAGGTTTAACCCCATTTCCCAAATAATTGGGTAACTGGGATGTACTGGCTTCTGAGATAGTTCATGTACTTCTATTGTTATGATAGTCCAAACATGGACAATTCTGTTGCCTTACTTCAATTTTCGAGAACCATAATTAATTAATCCATGCATTTCTAAACATGCAACTAAAATTCAGAGCAACCAATCTCATAGAACCCAGTCGATACTCGTGTGCTTTCAAACAAAAATTCATGTACATATCGGAGTTAGTTGAATCAGGAACTATTGATTTTTTTGTTATGGATTTTGGTGAGCTGTTAACTGGAAATTTATAATGTATTTTTGAAATGTATGTAGTGGAAATGGTTTCCAAGCATCTTTTGACATGATTTCTGCAAAAAATGAATTATTCTTGATTTGCACATTCTTTCCATGGTGTCTAATTTGAAGGTAGTGTAAAAATTCTTGTTCTTGAAGTTACTCCTTAACTGTATTTTTGGATTGTGAAAATCTCTAACTGCATTACAGTTAAATGATGGTGTTTGTATATATGAAAATAATTGCAGAACTTTTTTTTTTTCATAAATTCATATTATTTGGCAGGAATTTGAGAGGAAACTTGCTGCAAAACAAGCATCGCTTCCTCAGGAACCTTCTGTTGACAATGAAAATTCTGTGACGCTTCTTATTCGTATGCCTGATGGTAGTCGTTGTGGGAGGCGTTTTCTGAAGTCTGACAAGCTGCAGGTATATTTTACAGAATTACAGGCCCCTAATGTCAGTTTTTTTTAATGATTAATTTTCATTTACTTTATTTTTGGCAGTTACTCTTTGATTACCTAGATGTTGGAAGATTGGTGAGGCCTGGTAGTTATAGATTGGTAATTAATCATTCAATATATCTTTGATTGCTTGCATTTTTTTTTATTTGTTTATTTAATATGTGTAGGTTCTTACCATCCTTTATTTATTACATGAATACCACTTTAAATTTTTTTTCCTGTTTAAGTGTTAACTGACGATGCAGCCTCTTAACATCCTTGTTATGATGAGTGATTGGTGATTGCTTCTCTCTAATGGACCAATAACTTTTAATATTATAGAAAATTAGATGATTATTTTGCATGACATAGCATACCAATATATCAAGCAAACCAGCACTAAATTCCGCGTCAGACATGACATGATTCCTTACCTGCCCATGTGAACAAGAAAGTTGTCTATTCCACTATTAGGGAAGTTTGGAAGGTTCGACAAGTAGCCGGATAACTTCATGTTTTTTTTTTTTGCATGTCTATTAGAGCTTTGATTTGCCGCTTCCAAATTTGATGAATTGCTGCTTCCAAATTTGATGAATTGCCGCATTAAAGCTGTGATGAACAAGAGCACCTAGGACACGATTGATGTTTTCAAGATGGAAAGAAAGGAAGATTGAAGTCCACCTTTGCATTTTAATAATGTTTATGTGATTGCTCAAGATTATAGGTTGCGCCCCGATCTCTTGTTAGAGATTTTTTTGGTGTGTTCTTGGGTCAAATTTTAAAAGACACATTAGATTTATAAGCAGGACGCTACATAGAGGTTTTTGCCTCATTTTACAAAGGTCAAATTTTAAAAGACACATTAGATTTATAAGCAAGACGCTACATAGAGGTTTTTGCCTCATTTTACAAAGACACTTAACATCTAATTCGAGATTTCTCATTGGTGCAAGGTTCTATGGTTAATTACTCCACTGGATTATATTAGCCGATCTAACTTGATTAAAACATTATTGTCAGTAGCCATGAGTTGCATCGTTTAAGGGAATCTTGTAGACATGAGTTGTATCTTTGTCTGAGAGGATCAATTTAAGTCGATCTCAGCTAATATAAGACTTTGTCTTATCAAAATTACCCTATGATTCCTTATTTAAGGTTTGAGCTATGGGGAACATACGAGATGTAGTTATGACTATGATGTGATGGCATCATTTTGCATTAATCATTTTTTCAAAGGGCTTTGATCATTACTGCTATTTTTTGTGTTGTTATTTTACGATAAAATTATATTGATAGAGAACACGGACGACTTTTTTCCTGGTGTGAGATCTTTTGTGAGTTACTATAAAAATATTTTTGATATGATATTGATATTTTACGTGCTCAAGTTAGCTAGTAATTTGCTAATGCCTGACAATTGTTTCGAAGGGTGGATGAATTTTCATTCTTACTTTTAGGTGGCCCTAAGATATTTTACATTAGAATTTAAAGGCATTTTGATTGTTGTGTTCGCTATAGTAGAGATTTTGTTTAACATAATCATCATTAAGGGCTTTGTATTTTGAAAATAGATTTTTTCGGTTAAAATTCGCTTTTAACATGACCATCATTGAAGTGAATCATCCACATTATTTGTATTTATAATTTAGACATAGCTGGTTTTTAATTATTTGAAATGAGGCTATGGCCAATGCTTAATTTTGTTCAGTGGTAGCCACCAAAGGAGATAAATTATCGATCAGGACATTTGCCAACTTCAATAGGGGCTTACCCTTTTCTATTACAGACTCTTCGAACCCACTTTTTTCTATGAGAACCAGTGCTGGCCTTGATAATATCTCATGGGCTTAGCTTGAAGGACTCATTGAATCACTAGCATCTCTTCCTTATCGGCTGGAAGCTGAAACTTCTCTTTAACGTCTTTATTCTCTCCTATATCACTATCTATTTTTTCAACCACTCTCTTCTCAATGAAAGAGACTATCCTCTCAATGAAAGAGATTATCCTACAGTGATGCCAGGAAAATTTGGAGCTTTAAATGGCCTTTATAAGGTAATAAAACTCGGCCGTGAAAAAATAAGTAGTAGTTATGTTGAAAGAAAAAATACGCGCCAATGTAAATTTAACAAGGCATTGAGATTGTGGTTGATAATTTTTTGCAATTAGATTCGCAAAACTTGTACATAATGGAAATAAACTAAAATTTCATCTAAAAATTACCCTAAAAATTCGAATGAACATCGACCACTATTAAATTTTCATTATGCATGGCATTTTTTCTTATACTAGCAAGTAACTCATGCAAACAACCGTAAATAATGCAACAAAAATCAAAGTAACTGAATTACGTATGTGTATGTGTGTCTGTGAATTGCGTTTGTGGTTGGGTGTTTGTTTTTTTTTTTTTTTTTTTTTTTTTTAAAATATTGCGTATGGCCTTTTAGGGGAATCACGATGGATGGCCTCTTTTAGGCAAAAATGTAAGACTACATGATAAACAGTTAAGAATACTTAATGAAATTTTCAACAATAAGAATTTGCTCTCTTGATAAAAATATGCATTATAGAAAGGTGAGCTATTTCTTCAAAATATTGTAGGCTAAATTGAGTAACTATTAGATATTGGAAGGCTTGCTAGTTGTCCATTATTACTAAACATCTTAGGAAAGAATATTATTGTGGGAGCTGGAGTTAAAATTATCTAGCAATACTCATTCTAGTAACGTGTGATATAGCAATAAATTTAATTAATTAATAGATTCCGAATTTTATTAGAGACTTTATTCTCATTTTTTTTACATACATACCAACAATTTTAATGAAGTTATATATACGTAGCACTTAATCTCTGCTATTCTATTTAAAAAAAAAAAAAAAAACTGCTATTTACTTGTGTAACATGTAAGTGTTTCAACTACATTTAAATATGTGCATGAAAAGATGTGTATTGCTGCTAAACTGTTAATATTAGTGATTTTTGAGCTGATCTAAAGATTAGGGTATTATATAGGTGGATATTATTTTTTTTATGTTAGATATATAAATACATAAGAATTGTGTTATGTATGTAAATCCCCATATTTTTAATTTTAATCAAGTGGGATCGATATAATTCTCTTATGTGTTCTCAAATTATATAAGGGTCCTTAAGGTAAATATATTATTTGAAAATTAAGTCCAGGTGGTTTTGACTTTGTAGGATGACCACATTATGCTTCAGGCCCCAATGTCAGCTAATTTTGTAGACGATTTTCTTCCAGAAACCATGAGATCAAGAACTGAAAAATGAACAAGAAGCCTCTCTGCATCTTAATATCTGTTAGGCTTCCATACCTTTATCAAATCCTGATTTACGCCAGCTACAAATTTGGGTTAGTAGAGGTTTCCGTTAATCCTTGCTTAGCAAGCTTAAAATCTGAGCCGAGGCCGGTGTTTCTCATATAACTTACATTTTGAGTGCTTATTTAGTTAATAGATAGAAAACATGTTTTGGAAAATAATAATTTGATTTTCATTCATTTTGTGTGCGGATTTGTGATTTATTAAATTTGAATCTTAGGATTCTATTAGGAGTTTAAACAACTGATGATTGCTAACCGCAGCGAGTTACTCAACTAATGATGTTGTTTTCAAAGCATTTTTTCCAACTTCAAACATCCAATTGGTAGGTTACTAGGGATGAGTTTAGAAATTTGTTATTCTTTATATTTATGAGAAAATAATCCACTTTTAGTTTTAAATTGTTCTAAAATGTTCATACCTGCCTCAGCTTTATTATAAATAGCATTCATTTTTCACTGAATTTAAGATCTGATATGAACTCCTCATGATATATAACTTGATTCCAATATGTTTTCTTTCATCCCACTTCATCATTATGTGCCAAAAGGTTTTTTTAACTCCATGAATTCTATGTTTTTCTTTACAACAACAACAACAAGCCTTTATCCCATTAAGTGGGGGTTGGCTACTTCAATCATTTTTCTCCATTGTGTCATATTTTCGTATTATGCAAATAAATGAAGATCATTTTTTGTACTACTTGCCCAGTTCTTTTTATGTCTACTTCTACATAAGTCGACTGTATAACATCTACTCTACTAACTAGGTCATCAGATGGTTGACATTTAATGTGGCTATACCATCTAAGACAGCTCTCTGTAATCTTGTTTGCCGCTAGAGCTGCCTACACCAACTCTTTTTACGGATATATTTGTTTCACATTTTGTCTCTTTAAGTGTTTTTCTTTAATCAATTAATATTATTTTTAGATCAAAGTGAATGAATAATTGATTCTTTTTTACTTTACACATTATAATTGTGATGTCGGTACTCCAGGAATGCGTTGTATAGAAAAAAGTTTGGGAAAAAATTGGCATGAAAAATCTTGATCAAATTTTTTATCAAGCTAAGTTTCACAAATTGTTGGGTTTATTTTTAGACGAATATAATTTAAGCTATGATTAATTCCTCATATATTGTATTCATCTAAAACCATGTCTAACGACTTTGATACTCATCCTAATTAAACTTTGATTATGATATTTTCTCTTATAATATTTCCAAATTTCCGTCAGAATATTCTAATCCAAATTTAACCAAAATGATCTTATAATTATTGAATTTGCATTGGCATGAGCATAATTTGATTTTGTTTGATCATTCATGTATCACACTCATCTCCAAGTAAATATAATGATACTATTATGAGTTATATTAGGAAATAATTTATTTCTATTAATAATTGTGGGGATTAGATTTATTTTCTAATATAATTTTATTTATTTTCCTATTTTATATTTATTTTTTGGATTGGATTTATTTACTTTTCTATTTTAGGCTTTTTTATTTTATGTTGTTTCTTCTATCTCTAAATAATAAATATGAATTAATTAATTGGAGATATTAGATGTTATATATTTCCTTTCCTGTTATTTTTTTAATTGTCTTTCCTATTTTAGAATCTTTGTAAGGGTTATTTATACCCTCTTTCATATCAATAAAATTATTTTGCATTATTCTGATTTCAATAAGATACCAAAGCTTAATTTCATACTCTAGCCACCTGTCCTCCTTCTTGAACCGTTGGACTCTCCCTTCCTACCACCCTCCACACGACAAGGGAGGGGCACTCGTCTTGGTATTTGAAACAATGACTTTTGCTTGTCTCCCAGCAGGCTTCACTTGTCTGTTGGCCCTTCCCAAGCCTGCAATTTCGACTCTACCGACCTCCAAAAAGCAAACAAAGTTTCTATTTTGACTGGAAGCAAGCTAAGAGCTTCGACTCTGCCGACCTCCAAAAAGCATGCAACAATTTTTTCTTTATGTTCTTTTTCCTTCTATAGAGATATGTTTCGTGGAGAATTTTTTGTTGTTGGCTTCCCATTAATATTTTTTCCCATAAAGAACTATTGCACATTTGCAGCATAGATCTATAGCTGTCAGTTCCCCTAGCTGTCGTTTTTCACCCTAACTGTCGCTGGTTCCCCTCTTCCCTACCAATTTTCTAAAGTTTATTGTCGTTGATCCTTCTGACAGGTAGTTCCAACTGCTAGACCTCCCTCTATTGAAGGGTTGATCCCTGGATTCCAGTCTCGGGCCTTTTTGTCGCAAGAGCTGGAGCGAATCTAGCGTGATGATGTTCTTGAGATCCTCGTCGAGGGTATATTCTGTGGGCAACCAATCGTGGATTACTGCCACCCTCTAACCAACAGCCTCTCACCGACGACCATTCTCTGTCGATGGCTTCTCTATTGGCCCTTCCAACCGCAAGACTTTCAAGTTCTTCCCCGCAAAACTTTCCCGCTGTACTTACTTGAAGAGCTTTCCCGCAGGAAAAAAATTTCTATTGTTCTTCCCAGACGCAGAAAACAACATAGCTTTTTCCCTGAAATCTAGCGTTGTGTTCTGTCGTTTCCAGCAATTTTTCTACAAAAATCCAATGTTAGTTCCTGCAGCTTGGTTTGTCGCTGGCCCTTTCTTTTGTAATATTTTTCTCTTTTGCATCGAGGGGAGCTACATTTCCAGTGGCCCTTTCTCCTATAATATTTTTTTCCTTCCCTGCACAAGCATCAGAAGGAGTTGTATTTCCTACGGCCCTTCCTCTTGCATTTTTCTCTGTTAGCGAATTTCTGGGGTAATTTGCTCTTTCTCTCTATTGTGGAAATCCCCACCTAAAACTCATCGTCGATGTTCAGAGAGGGAGAGACTCTCTCTTAAGTAGAAATCTCAATTGGAGAGCCGTCATCAATGTTCGAAGAGTGGGTTTTTTTCTCTCCAGTGACGCTTCCAACCAAAGAGTTCTTTTTTCTAGAAATGTCTTCGCAGCAAAAATGGATAGAGAGGATGAGTTATTTTTGCCATTTTTTCCCCTGCAGGTTTCAACTGTTATTCCTTCTTGTAGAAAGTTGTGACTACAGCTGCCTCCATGGCATATTTCGCCATTTCACATGCGTGGATTGCAGAAACAAAGCGAAGCTTGTTACAAAGTTCATTGTTGGCTTTCTAGCAAAAAGACTTGGAAAAGACTATTATAAATGGGGGATTGGATGTATCCTTGAATAGAATCCTGACAGCTGACCTACATGCCCATCTCCATCGGTTTTTTCCCTGCTGCCAGAAATCTCCATGCAGGTCCTTCTCTGTGTTTTCTTTGCCAACATAACTCTCCTTGCAGAATTCTCCTTCACTAGAACTCTCCTATTCAGCAATAGCAGTGGCAGCAGGTTCTCTCCCTGCAAGTTGCAGCCTAATGCTCTCTGTTGCCATAAATCTTATTTGCCAGCAGTTTTTTTTTGTAAAGGATAGTTTCCTACAGTAGGCCCTCTAAGGTTTTTCCTGCAGCAGACCCTCCTCTTGAGTTTTTTCTGCATCAGACCCTCTTGAGCTTTTCTTATAGCTGGCCCACTTTCGAGGCTTTTTTCTTGTATTAGACTCTCCTTCGGAGCTTTTCTTGCAACAGGTCATCCATCGTAATTCTTTCTCCAGTACGTCCTCTAAAGCTTTTTCCTACAACTGTCCTATCTTCGGGATTTTTTTTTTTATTTTTCTACAGGTCATACCTTACAGCTTTTTCTGGAGGTTATCTACTTCTCTAAAAACTCCTTTGTAGCATTACCTGCTGGAGTCTTCCGCATACTTGTAGACACCGCAGGAATTGCAGTCAACTAAAAATCTATTTTTTCTATAAGTTATATACTTCCCTGTAAACTCCCCTGCAACATTACTTGTAGAAGCGTTCTATCTATTGCAAACACTGCAAGAACTGCAATCAAAGGCAACCACAATCAACTAAAAGTCAGTTTTTCTTGCAGTTTGTATACCTCCCTGCAAACTCCCTTGCAACATTATTTGTAGGAGTCTTCCCCCTATTAACAGATACTGCAGGAACTGCAGTCAAAGACAGCCACGGTACGAGATGAAGACTTCAAGTTCTACTTTACAAGATTTTTCTTGTCTATTGTTTGATGTTTTCAAATCCATGTTGAACATGAGTTTCAACCATCTTTCAACTTGAGGGGAAGTGTTAAAAGTTATATTTGGAAATAATTTATTCTTATTAAATGTTTCGAGGATTTGATTTATTTCCTAATTTAATTTATTTTCTTTCCTATTTTAGATTTATTTTCTTGGTTAGATTTATTTCTTTTTTTTTTTTCTATGTTGTTTTCTTTATCTGCAAATAATTAATAGGAATTGTTTAATTGGAGATATTAAGTGTTATATCTTTCCTTTTTTTGTTCTTTTCTTTTTATTGTCTTTTCAATTCTAGGATTTTTATAAGTATTATTTATGCTCCTTTCATATCAATATAAATATTTCGCATTATTCTGAATTCCAACAACTAAAGCTCATTCCAGTCAATTTGAGTCAAGATATCCTGACTCAAATGTTCTCCAACATTATGGCATTGCATCAAGGTGACTGATATCTTGTATTATTGTGTTACAGGTAAGACCCTATCCTCGCCGTTCGTTCACAAATAAAGAAAGCCAGCTATCTCTAAGCGAACTTGGCCTGACAAGTAAACAAGAGGCTTTGTTCCTCGAGCTTATCTAATCCCTCTCTACTCTCTCTCTCACCATCTTTTGTATGGTTATATTTATTTTCTTAAGACTAAAAAGCTGCTCTGCAAATCCAAATGCTCAGAAGTATTGAAGAAATTTAGCTGATCTTGGTCTATGGGGAAAAAGTATGGCTGTTTTACCTCGACTTTTAGTTTTTTTTTTCCTTTTTTCTTAATTTATTTTTATATTTGTTCGTTATAAATTAGCATCATATATAAATATATTTATACATACATACTTTTGTTGAGAGTTATTATATAATGATGGAAAAAAGGCAGTTCTTTCTGCTATTCCTTATGTTATTCTTTCTTTGTTATGTGCTGAAGTGGTCAGGTATAGTTGCTGGAGAATTTTGGAATCAAAATTACTATTTTAGCTGGTCTTAAAGTTGGATTTATTTTGACATGAGTGTGATTTAAGTTTCTATTGATTTTATGTGTAGTTATGTCAAACTTTAGCTGGTCTTAAAGTTGGATTTATTTTGACATGTCAAATGTTTGGTTTAGTCGATATATTTTGACAATTATATATATATAAAGAAATGGTTAGAGGCTATTATACGAGCCTCTAGTCACTTCTAGTGTGCCTAACAATTCGAGTACCACCTCAAGACTCACCTCGCCAGGTCAGAGGCTATTATACGAGTCTCCAGGCACTTCTAATTTGTCTAACAATTCGAGTACCACCTCCTCAAGGCTCATCTTGCCGGAGGGGATTTCAAACTCCCGACCTAAAGAGTCTTATATCGAGGATGCCAACCAACAAGTCGGGGTACGGGAAATAATAAAATTTAACATTGTCATAACTTGTGTTTTATTGTGATCTATACCCTACATTCTGGTTTAGATGTAATTGTACATTAACACTTACTTTTAATTTAAAAAATTTACTCAAAATTTAAAAAAATAAAAAATTCATATTTAAAATAGATAAAAACGATTGAACTCGGTTTTTTTTTCCTTTTTCATGCTTTTATTCACTTTTGATCTGGCTTGGCTTCTTTTAATTTAGCTCGGTTTGTATGGGGATATTGAGCATATTAATGAGTAGCTTAACTAACAAAATAAATGAGCTATAATTAACCTTTAATCAAGCCTTAATTGAATCTTAGTGAAGCTTTATACATGCAGTTTGTTTGTAAAAATAAATTAGTATCTTTTGAGTTTAAAAAATAAATACTATTTATGTGCATTAATTAATTGAATAATAAGTTATTCAAGTTTGCTCATTTAAGTATTTATCTTAATTCAAATATGTTTGATCAGTTAATTAAGTTATCATGAACGAGTTACAATTAAGCCAAGTTATGTGTAATTTGTCAAACATTTACCTAATTTGTAGCCTTAACTCTTCGTTGTCCATTTATTAATTTAATATTTGCAGTTGTTTGAAAATAAATTTGATCAACATTATAATTATAAAGATTCAACCATTCTCATATCCAATTCTTGGCAATCCCCTAAAACTTTTAATATAACATCCGAGTCAACTATTTCTCTTATATCTTATGCCAATCCCTTTGAAACCGTCAAATCCCTCATTTCCGCCCCTACCACCTCACGTCGATCGCGCACGGCTTCCTTCATAGGGGCTCCTTCGTCCTCCGTGTCTCCTCACGTAATCTGTCATCAATCATTAACTGCTCCGACCGGCTCTTTTCAGTGCTTGAACACAACCTTGAGTTGTGAATACAACAGTAAGTCATGAAACCTTTCTTCCCTTTCAGCATCCTCTTTCGAGCAAGAAACCCTCGCACCTCCACATGCCAGTCGTCATGAAGAAGGCTTCACCATTGGGAACTTCGAACGTTTCACCTTGGAGCGAACTAAAGGAAAGCGAGGGTTTCAGGCTTTTGTTGTAATGCAACCGAAGGTTTGCTAAAGCTCCAATATTTATCCCCATTTCTCGTAGAGTTTGCATAAACTCTTATTTCTTTCCCTTTCTTTGAGAATTTGCTAGGACTCTCCTCCTTTTCCCCCTTCTCTTATATCATTGATTTAAGGTAACACAGAGGTTAAACGGGTTTTACATTTGTGTTGGAAATTTTCATGGGTTGCACCCAATTCATCTGCAATTATTCATGACTTGGAAATTTACATGCATAGCACCCAATTCATATGCAATCATCCGTGATTTAAGGCAACACAGAGGTCAAATGGGTCTTACATTTCTGTTGGCAATGTACATGCGTAGCATCCAATTCATATGACACAGAAATATGATTAGAGTATGAATGTTGTGTGCTTGTGAGCTTTCTAGTAAAAGTGTATAGCTTCATTTTCTCTTAGCTACTATTGTAGTTTCCCTTGGAGGTTATTTGGATGAATCCATTATACCAATATTGCATTGTCATGATTCATGCAAGCTCTTGAAGTATACCATTGTGGAAGCCATGATTTTTGTCAGGTAGTTTTGATTGTTGAGAAGATATCTTGTTTCTGAGCTCTCTTTTCTTTGTCATGCTTCCAATATGATATGCTCCTTCTTTCTCTTAAATCAGTCAAGATGGAGGTGAAATGGTACTTAAATTGCTGTTGGATTTAGATGAGACCCAATATTGGGATTATAATGAAGGATATATTTGCATTAGTTATATTCTTTGTAATGATATATTATTTCTCATTTAATTGGTTTTGTGGCACATAAATAAGAAGGGTGAATTTGCATTTGGTAAAAACTTATTGTTGCGTATGATTGAGCATTTACTATGATGTAATGAATGTAAAGCATGTTTTCATGAGTTGCTTTCTATGTATTGATGTAAGATGAACTTGCATTAGTTAGAGACTTTGTTTTGCATATGGCCGAGCATTAACTAATATGTAGTGAATGTAAGACATGTTTTTATGAGTTTCTTTCTATGTATTGATGCAGGCAATTTGAAATTTCACGGTGTCACAGGGTGATGAAATAGATGAGTACTATCATTCAAGCTCAG
Organism: Phalaenopsis equestris; assembly: GCF_001263595.1. Lineage (NCBI taxonomy): Eukaryota > Viridiplantae > Streptophyta > Magnoliopsida > Asparagales > Orchidaceae > Phalaenopsis > Phalaenopsis equestris. Next base: position 397,363 of record NW_018164781.1, on the reverse strand, counting down.
ATAGTACTAGCATATGCACATATAAGATTGATGAATATATTGATGGTTAGTTGGTAAGTAAAATGTTTAATAATATGGCTTTAGAGGTTGGCGCTCAGTTTAAAGATTCGGCTAGTTTCAAACAATTTATTTTTAAACTGGCCATTTTTAAGAATTTTGGGATGAAATTTAAAAAAACAGATAGAAAAAGAGTCATTGCGGTATGTTCATATAATATTTGTCCATGGAGAGTGGGAGCTTCGGTTTGTGTCGATGGACATACATCTGAAATAAGAAAAATCGAAGGTTCACATTTGTGCCTATATGAGAAGCAAACAACAATCTGGGTGGCCACTGAAATTCAAGATAGTCAAAACTTATCCAAATAGACCTCCTAAAGAAATTAACTTTGCTTTAGAAAATAATGGTGGGTTATCACTTTCATATATGAAGGTATGGAGAACAAGGCAGTTAGCACAGGATTAAGTGTCTGTTTGGCGCAGACGTCAAACTGCAGTTTGGTTGTTGTGTTCGCAGCTGCGGCCGGGATACGCGCATAACGATTTACATTATAATGGTAAGGAAATTCAGCCATAGTGAGGACCCCGCATTCCGCGTTCCGTCGCAGCTTATTACCCCTGAGCCCTCATTCTTGTCCATCTCAGATGCTATCTGTGGCTGCTCATTCACCCAACTCTTCTTTATTTATTAGGCTATAAGTTTTTTTCGTGTGTATTTCATTATGTTGTGAATTTGGATTTTATTATTTTATTAAGAAATTCGTTTGTTTCATTTACACTTTCGACTATATAAGAACGACTTGTTTGTTTTCAATTTTTTTTTTATTCAATTTTTTGTTTTTTTTTTCTTTTTTTTTTCTTTTTTTTTTGTGGGTGTGTGAGGTCAATGATGAACAATGAAAAATATGGACTAATGAGTTCTTTCGGATGATCGATTCATTGCTATTATCTAATTTGCATGTGTATTCCTAATGAAGGTAACTGATATCCTCACTTCTTTTGGGTGCATCGGATTATGTGGTTTTATGTGGTTTGTCTTTTTTGGTGATATGCACATCTGACACAGGATGATTGTATCCTGTTGATATTGCTTGTGAAATCCTAAAGAAGGTAACATAGGTCCTCTCTTCTTTTCAGTGCAGTGGTATATGAAGATCTACTGGATGATTTTTTTTTTAATGATAGGTGTCTTTTTTGGTGATATGCACATCTGACACAGGATGATTGTATCCTGTCGGTATTGTTTGTGAAATCCTAAAGAAGGTAACATAGGTCCTCTCTTCTTTTCAGTGCAGCGGTATATGAAGATCTACTGGATGATTTTTTTTTATGATAGGCACATGTATCCCAGGACGATCGTCCTCGTGGGTTAAAGACAACCATGAACTCATTTTTTTAAGGTGTACTGTCTCATTGTTATGGCAGACACGTGGGTTGGTATAGTTACTTGTTTGAGACCGCACAGACTAACATTTCTTTTTTTATGGTTGTTTCGGTCGATACTTTTTTTTTTTAATTCAGTTCTCTTGTAGCTATATAGAACTTAATTTAATCCTCTAATTTAACAAATGATTTCTTTGTTTTTTTTATCTATGTAGCAACATGAGCTCTAGGATTTCAGATACCTCCCCAATTGTTTTGTGTTACAGCGAACTAACGACTTCTTTACTCACATCACGTTAGCCTCACAACAGTGGGAGACAATTCTACGATTATCGGAGGGGCATTTCAGCGTGATGCAGTTTCTTCCGTTGGGCCAACATTCTGACATATTTCACTACCGACAGTGATCGGAGTACGATGGTTTCCCAGGAGGACACTGCACCTGAGGACAGACTTCGTTAGAGTTTTAAGTTAAACATTTTAATATTTTTAACTGTAATTGTAATTATATTTCTTTTTATTTTATTTCTTTTGATACTCACGAGATAGTGAGCACTCTATGTTGTTTCTTTGAACTGATCTGTAATGGTTTGCAACTTCTGTTTTATTTATTATTTTGCTCATACAGTTCTGTTGCAAACAACATCACTAAACAGGGGCAGAATTGTCATTTATCCAACAGCTACAAATAAGTTGTTCTGAATAAGTTCTCTCAAATAACAAACCAGCTTATCCTAATAATCTGAAAAATTATCAGATTGTTAGGATAATTTGTTTATCAGCATATTATAAATAATCTGCAGCTACCCCAAACAGACTAAATATTTGGAGCAGTTGATGATAGTTTCAAGTTGGTGTCTGCACTCTATGCTGAACTTATCAAAAGAAGCCCTGAATCTCACATTGTTTTTATTACAATAGCATTAATCATGCATTTGAGAGAATATACATCATTTTTAGGGTGCGTATTGACAGGTTCATAGTTGGTTGTAGACATCTTGTGGAGTTTGATGCATGTCACTTAAAATTAAAATATCTCGAAGTGTTGCTTTTAGCAAATGCAATGGATGGGAATAATGACCTTTACAACTGCATTTACAGCTGTTGAGTTGGAGTCAAAGAAGTCCTGGGAATGGTTTTTGAGACATTTAGATTTGTGGTTCGAGTTTGAAGTTGCACCACTGACATTTATCTCTGATATGGAAAAAAGATTTGATAAAGGCACTTAGTGGCGTCTTTTCTAATACTAGCATAGAGTTTGCGTGTCATTTATGGGAGAACAATAAAGAATACCACTATTTTCATGGTAACAAAGCAATCTGACACAATGTTTGGCTACCTGCAAATGAATATATTAGAGCAGAATTTGACAAAAGTTTTAGAGAAATACATGAAACTAGCCCCCAACTGCATTCATATCTGAACAATATTCCATGCAAATGGTTATGTTGGCACTATTTTTGGTGTCACAATTGTAGGTTGTCCACATACATGACTTGAGATGGTCTAAGATTCGTCCGTAGCATCCAATAGCTCAGAACACCCACACGGGACTCTCTAGCACTTGCACTGCGCAAGGAGCTAGGGTTGGCGGTGATTTAGCCTTGCCTGGGAGAACCTGGCATCGGGAAGGTTCGTTCAAGACATGGAACAAATTTGGCGCTTATTCTAATATTTAGAGATCACCGTACGTCCGTCTAGAGCCTACCATGGCCAAAGGAAGTCACAGAGTCCTCCTACGCACACTACGAAAAGTTAGGGTTTGGGACACCATACCAGTGTCGTGGCTTAGGAAGATTGTGGGGAGTGATTCCCCCGGTGATTCGCAAACTGGAATACTAAGTTCTCGAGTTATGGGACTGCATTTCACTCATGTGGCGTCTCCCATAGCTTACGGATTGAGAAAATCCTCCGTCAGGTGCTCCAGGTGAAAATCAGAATTTTGGGGCTAACATCTAAGTCCAACCATTGGAATTTTGTCGCCAATCTCTCGGTGTCTAGGCGCCAGACTGAGAGCCTAGGCGTCCAAAACATCACAGAAATAGCCTCTTACATGAAAGCACGAAGTATTGCACCACTGTGGGTGCCAGACCTGGCACCAAAAGCCTAGCGCCACGGCGCTAAGGACTAACTGATTTAAGAGAAAATTCATGAGAATGATGAGAGATTCAACAAAATCTAAGAGAAATTAAATAAAATTCTTTCTAAAAGAAAAATGTAAGAGAAAATGGGGAAACTCGCCTGAGTTGTGGCATGCTAGAAACCCTCGCCTTCTTCGGTACCACTCGACGTGTGAAGGTGCAAGGGTCTCCCACTAAATAGAGGAGACCGAAAGGGAAGAGGGTTTTTGCAACTTACAAGACAAAGATGTTAACAATTGACGACAGATGAGAAGAAGAGACATGGAGGACGACGAAACACCTACGGAGGGAGACATGCACGGGTGGTGTGAGGTGGGAGGGGGCGGAAATGAGGAATTTATGGGTTTTAGGGGGTTGGCATGAAATATAAGAGAAATGAGTGGCTAGGTTGTTATATTTAAAGTTTTAAGAATTTGCCAAGTAAAAACTCTAAAAAAAATTGCAGAGCAGTATGACTTCTAATTTTATCAATTATAAATGAGTTGTTTTAAACAAATTTAAGATAAAAATAAAGGCATTATGTCTATATAAATAAATAAATAGCTTGATGCAACTAGTTTATTAAAATTAAAAACATAAAGAAAATTAATTATTAAAAGAAAGGAGCAATTACATTCAGACCGCTCGAACCTTGTTATTTACAAATCAATCGCTCTCTTTCACCAATCTTTCAAATTCTCACTCAAATATCAAATTTCATGGTAAAACCTCAACTGCTCTCTTTCACCAATCTTTCAAATTCTCACTCAAAAATCAAATTTCATGGTAAAACCTCAACCCATAATTTTCATTTTATCAAATTTTCCATAGTTCGATCATGACATAAATACATCGGTTCAGTAGTTCACAAAAAAAATAAAAAATAAAATAAAATAAATAAAAAAAATCACCCGTTTAATTCATAAATATCAATGTTTCGAGTGGTCTATATGTAATTATCCCTAAAAAAATACATTCCAAGATGTCCTACAAAAAAAACAAGAAGAAAAACAATTATATTACAAACTTTTTTTTTTTTTCCCCACATCAATTTAGCAACCATATTGAAATAACCTCAATAAAAAAAAAACCAAAAATGAATATATTAATCAAATAAAAAAATTAGCAAAAATTAGCACTCCACAAACAAGAGAAAGCAAGGACAGTTCTTCAATTCTCGCAGGACCATTTTGATGTAGGAACACAGTTCATATAACTACACCAATGACACCCCTCACCACCATCCACTCCTTTGAATAGTATCACAAAACTAACAAC
>NW_018164781.1:390301-392483 GCF_001263595.1 Phalaenopsis equestris | reverse complement strand
ATATATATATATTTCATAATGAAATTATGAGAGTACACAAACATATAAAAATGTCATAAATTTACTTGTTATAAGCTGCTTATACTCACCCAACAAGAAGAGAAATGATTGCTGTAACCCAAAGCACAAGCTGATAAAGCTTGTATTTTGATGTGGATTGGCATTGAAGAAGACTGTGCCTCTCAATCCAACCAAATTGAGGCCTCATTAGAAGAACAAATCCCAGAAGAAAACCTGCTATAAATCCACCAATGTGCGCAAAATTGTTCACTAGTGGCAATATTCCAATCACCAGATTTATGATTATAATTAACAGTAGAGTTGATATAGCTGCAGCCTGTCATGCAGAAGAAATTATGAGAAGAACATAGCTGGAAACTTAAAAAATTAAATTATACTGAAACTTGAAACTTTGTTTTTATAACACTCTTGATGTCATAAACTTATGCATGAAAAGGTGTATTTCATTTTTGTTAGGTGATATTAAAGATTTGAGTGCCATAAATGCATATTAATAGGAAAGTTTAGGTATTAGATATGTAAATACATAAGAATTGTGTGGTGTGTATGTAAATGTTCAAGTTTAAAGAATTTACTCTGTTAGAATAGATGGTCCAATTTGTGATGAGTTCTGAAAACATTGCTCCAAGAAGTCCAAAAAGAGCACCAGAGGGTCCAACTGAGATGCCTTTTGTTATAAAAAGAGATGAAAGCACATTGCCATATACTCCTGAGATGAGATAAATTGTGCCAATCCTCACTGCAAATTCACAAGTAGAAAATATAGTTAGGGTGAAGAGATAAATATCAGATTTATAAGATGTAAGAGCAATTAATGCTTAGGTATTATAGAATTGGAAGATTTACATATATACCAGTAAATTCTTATGTATTGACATATCTAACACCTTATAATATTATGGGAAATGGGGTATGAATGCTTACATTACTTTATGAGCTAAAGCTAAGCGGTTAAATGGTGAAGTAAGCCAACAATGTTCTATGGAAATATCTTTGAATGATTATAATTAGATTATATGATTAGGAATTTATAGATATAATATAATTGAAAATAGGTTTAGTTGATTTAAGCATGTACAGTGGGAGGAAATATTATGTCCGGACACTGCATGTCCAAACAGCCAACCACCGGGCTGCACATCGCCCGGTGGTTGGCCGTCATTTCCAGACATGCAGACATTCAGACGGAATATTTTTCATACAATGAAGGACAAAATATGGTCATTCAGTTTAACTTTCAAACAAAATTAACCAAAACTAAGTAATTTCGTTGAACCAAGGCTTCATTTCTAAATGATTTCTAATAGAATCGAAACCGATTGGTTTAGCCAGTTTGACGGACCAAATCTATCAAATTTTCCGAAAATAAAAAATAAAAAAACCTAAGATTGAACTAAACCATGAGTTTTTTTATTACCAAAGCCAAAGTGTTGCTCGAGGCGAATGCCAATGAATATCAGACTTAATATGTCTACAAGCAAATGAATGAGGCCAGCATGCAACCACATGGAAACAAGCAGCCTCCACCATTGATGCTGATGCACTATTTTTTCCCATTGAAGAGCTCCAACTTTCTCCAATCTGAAAACAGATTCCCAAAATCATGTTTATATACTTCATCTTAACATCAAATTTGTAGATGTAGAGAGATTTCAGAGCTGTATAGCATATTAAAAAAGAAATTTGCAGTTCATGAGGCCAACCAAACAAATTTAAATATTTTTGCATAGATTATTATTATTATATTATTATTTTGAGTACTACCTGCATAATTTCAAGCTCAAACCTCCTTTGAAAGCAACCGGTCATATTTATTTAAATTTAAATTTTTTTTCTTTGTAATTATGCATCTTAATCAAAACAAAATCATCACCTGCATAGAAAAGAGGGAAAGAAATATACGTGAGTGATGAAGGTCCAAGCAGAGGATTTTCTCTAATAGGCTGGAAAGAAAACCGCCCTAGAAATCCAGCAACACAGCTTCTTCTTCCCCCACCATGAACAGGACACTCATTAACAAACATCTCCACCATCATCACCATCACATTGCAAAACACAATCAAAGGCACAAACCACGCCCTCCATTTTCTCTCCTCCATCTCCGGCACATTGTAGAAGTACGGCGGCAGCACCATCTCCTCCGCTCCCTTCTCCCTCCCAC
>NW_018164781.1:384145-387247 GCF_001263595.1 Phalaenopsis equestris | reverse complement strand
TTTAAGGCTTTGTTTTTTTTTTTGTTGTATTAATTTTTTTTTTTTTTTTTTTTTTTTTTTTTTTTTGAGAATTATGTTCTCTATGTAAGTTTTCATCATTATAGAGGGATGAATACGAATTTTAAATACATTGATGATGATGAGTAACTTCATATATAATTTAATATAATGATTTTTCTATATATATATATATATAAACCAACACATATATGAACGATTTCGACACTTTTCTCTCTTAATATTATCATAACTAATTTTATTGTATGAAAAACAAGACAAATCACAGACCCTTTTAATAACCGAAACAGGCCAAAAAGTTAATACAACCTCTAATCTTCCTTAATTAATTCGTCAGACAAGAGGTGATTAACAATACATAATCAAACTATTAATTAATCAATCAACAAACTCGTAATTAAGCAGCTAATTCTTCTTCTCCAAATCTATAACCCCTCATTCACTGATGCAGCAGGGTGGAATAACCAGACCAGAACTCCTTCCATGCACATTACTACACAACATCTTAACCTCACCGTCTCCATTATAGCCAAGCTTGATGTTCTGCAACACAATCCCTTTACACGGCCGGCTCTCACTACACTCCAGCGTCACCGCCGTCTCCGTCGCCGACGAGCCCCACACATCTCTGAATGTCACATCACTAATCTGCACCCCGGACGACTGTTCAATTTTCATCAACCAAAACAAAACAATAATTAGCACGAATTACTTAAAAAAAAACTAATAAAAATCAGATTTTGATGACAATTTACTTCAGTGGGGCAGTTATAATGATCAGGGCAGTAGTACTGGTCGATGATGATGGGGTTCTTCACATTATTCATGGAAGCATTATGGAACAGGATCTGTTGAGCGAAGCCATTGTTGGGCTTCGCCCATGTTTTGATTCTGAAACCATTCTGAGTTCCGGTGAAGTGAATGTTCTTCACAGTCACATTCTGAACTCCATCCTGTCCATTTTTATACCCCAAGCTCCCAATGCTGATTCCATGGCCGGGACCACACCTAATGTTCTCAATCCATATATTGGTATCTCCAGGTCCCATTGATATGCAATCATCACCTGTAGCGATTCTGCAACCTAAAACTGCAACATTTGTGGACCCTTCAATGTGGATTCCGTCAGTGTTGGGGCTGTTGAAGGGGGCGGAGACAGTGATGTACCTCACCTTTACATTACTGCTGCGATATATAGAGATATGAAACTGCTCGCTGTTTACAGAGCGTAATCTGTTTAGCCGGACATTGTTGCAGTAAGCGAAGGTGAGGGAAGTGGAGCCATTGGGGCAGCTATTGTGATTGTTGCTGTTGGTTTTGCAGGACCATAGAGCTTGTCCTCTGCCGTCGAATAGTCCGCCGGAGATGGTGAGGCCATTGACGTTCTTGAACATTATCCATTGCTCGTTCGAGGTGTAGGAGGAAGGAGCGACGATGGTTCCCTTTATGTGAATGTGGATATGGTTGTTTCTGCAAGGGCCGTTTAGTAAGGCCTGGCTTACTAGGAAGATGCCGGAGGGGATGAGGATGGTGGCAGGGGTGGTGGAGTAGTGGCAGGCCAGAGTCCAGGCGTTGGCGAGGTGGAAAGCATAGTCATGGCTGCCGTCCGGCGTGGCCGCCGTAGTCGACGATGTTGTAGGTTTGGTTTGCAGAAGAAGGGGGGAAGAAGAAGAGTGGAAGGAGGAGGAGGAGGAGGAGGGAGGTGATTAGCTGTGGCGCCATGGCGGCTGATTGGAGAAGACTGAATTTTTTTGCTGAAATCAATGTTTTCTGGGGGTGAATTTATAAGACAGAAAGCAGGATAAGAAAATGTATGAAATAAATTATTTAGTGGGAATGTTTATTGAATTTACTGCGTTCAAATTCTTCCAAGATCTGCGGAGGAAAATTTCAAGTCTTGTAAGGAAAATGAACGGAATTGGATTGCCGGAACTTTAGGTGGGGGGGGGATCTTCGCCTTCTTATTATCTTCTTCGTCTTCATTAAAAATTCCATTTTTAGAACCTGTGAGCTCCATGGATGGGCTGTGGGAGAAAAAAGAAAGCTGAAATGCGAGAGAAGAAGAATGGGCAAGTAATAATTGAAGGCTTGGGGAGGAGTTAATTACTATACTGTTTTTTTCATAAATCTCCATGGAAGTGTTTTATTTGTTAAATATTAAGAGCTGATTTTCTGCTTTTTTTGGCGATTTATATTGGTTTGAAATTCGAATGTTTTATAAAAAATACAAAAAAAATGAACAAAATTGGAATTGGAATTAAATGCTTCAATGTTTTTATGGCAATTTTAAGATCTTTATTAATTGAATTAATTGAGTTTCATAAATGAATATTTTCCCTCATGTTTGGGGTTGACGATTTAGAGGTCTTTCGAAACCGGCTTGAATAGTTGTAGTGCGACTCAAAATCGGTTCGTGGGTCATTATATTCGGTTTCGAGCCGATCCAACTCGAAATTTAATTAAGCTCGGTCTGGCTCGGAATGAGTTGGCTCAAATTAAGTTGTTTGGATCTCTTTCAGCTCGGATTTAGCTCATTCAGGCTCAAAATTGAAACTAAATAGCTCAAATTGACAGATTTGAATCCTTTTGAGGTCATAAACGGCTTGAAATTGGCTTGTGGTTCATTATATTCAATTTTACTTAGCATTATGTATATAAATTTTATAAATAAAAAATATATATATTATCAGCCAGTTTTGAGTAAGTTCGAGCCGACCCATGTAATTGCTCGAAATCAGCTCAAAAAGAATTTGGCTGGGCTAGTTTATTTCAATCTAATCTTAATCCAAGCTAAAATTCAAATTGATTTTGGACCCATCAATGATTTTCGAACTAAATTCACAGGATGCAGATATAGTATTGTGAAATAGTAGATTTTTTTTGTGTTGATTTCGGACAATTAACTATATAAGTGTATTAATTAGGGCTGTCAAAATGGTCCGTTGTTCGCGAACAGCACGTGTTCAGCTTGTTAAGAAGCTCGTGTTCGTCACGTTAATTTCGTCTGATAAGTTAACGAACCGAACATGAACTAAGATGTGTTCGTTCGTGTTCGGCTCGTTTTGGCTCGAAATACTACTTATC
>NW_018164781.1:367493-384106 GCF_001263595.1 Phalaenopsis equestris | reverse complement strand
TCTTGCTCAAACCCTTATTGTCTTATGGCGACATGATTAGGGTTGTTCAAAGGACTCTTTGTTCGTGAACAGCTCGTGTTCGGCAAGTTAAGCAAACGAGCTGAACACAAACACACTTTTTGAGCTCGAAATATAAACGAGCCGAACACGAGGTATTAACGAGTATAAAAATGTCCCACACATATATTGTATAAAAAATAAATGGGACATTTACATACATACCACAAAATATTTTTATTTATGAAATATCATCAAAATCATTTTTTTTAATTATAAATAAGTTTTGCTTAATAAAGGGTTCACATTGTGATATAATTAGTAGTTATTGCCTCATTTTATATATGTGGAATGGATTAATTGTATTTTTATTGGAAAAAAATAGGTTTTTATTTTTATTTTTATTTTTATTGGCTCCGCATAATCTTCAACTTCTCATTTATTATAGCTTATAATGTAATTTTTATTACGATTTAATTATTCATTAAATATGTGAAAAATATAATAACGATCAAAGAATATTACAAAGATGTTATTCTAGTAGTCTAAGAGTCTGTTTGAGATCATTTTTACATTTTATATTTTATTTTTTATTTATACTTTTTTTTTGAATTTTTAATTGACAAATTCTTAAAACTTTTTGTATTATAACTTGACTACCCAAACCCTCAAATCCCTCATTTCCGCCCCTCCCACCTCACACCGCTCGTGCATGTTTCCCTTCGTAGGTGTTTCGTAGGCATCCACTTCTCCTATTTTCATATGCCGTCGATTGTTAATGTTTGTGTCCTATAAGTAGCAGAAAACCCCTCCTGTCATTCAGTCTCTTGTATCCACCCTGCCATTTGAACGGGAAACCAACTATGAGTCAGAAAACCATCATTTTCTCGTCGGAAAAATCATTCACGTTCTGGATTTAAGGGTTGTGCTAAAACATATTGCATCAGTAGTCATGATGCAAAAATGTATCAAGACTCTAATCACTATCTGCAACGTGTACAATTTGGGTCCATCTTGTATTAAATTATTTATTTATTAAAAGGGTCTTCCGGACTGTACACGTGGCAGACGATTACATCATGACACATCAGGAATCCTGTTATAATATTTTTTTTGTGACAAAAGCTGCGAAATAGTGGAAGGGAAAGCAGAGAACACTGAGTTTGGGAATGAAAATTAATTTATCTTTTTGGTAATTAAATAACGAACTAGAAAGAAATAAAATAAAATAATATTTATTAATTAACACAAGGTTTGGATTAATTCAAATTCAAATATGGGAAAAGTTTTTCTCCGTCAAAATAGTTTTGATAAATTCAAATTTACTAAATCTTGTTTAACGTAAATCTATAATGCAGCCAATCACCGGCCAAGACAATAAATGGATAAAGAATTTTACTAAACTTTTCTCTTATGGTTTTTGGTTGGCATGAAAACTCAAAACAACACGAGGGCTAAGCTTTATGTCGATTTTATAGTTTTATGGGTAGGTTTTATGTTGCAAGGTAAGTGAAAATAGCGTGGTTTATTTTATGTTGCTTATTTTTCCTGGTTGTTCTTTGGTTGCAAAAATCAGAAGAATTAGAGATTTTAAGATGATTTTGTAATCTTTCATGAATGATGCATGAAGATGGTGGTGGTACATTTTTATACATTTGTTTATTAAATGAACCATAATTTAGAGTAGTGTGTATTTCTCAATTAAAACTTTTGTGATTATCTAGTGAATTGTATGGTTAACCCCTTTCTTTTGGGTTTAGTGTGATTTTTGTTCATTAATAGTGCACCATCATAAGCTAATGATTAATGTTTGTATTTTAGGTGTGAAGCAAAGATGAGTTCAATACAAGCATCAACAGCTAAAGGTGTCATTCGAAACAGTGGTGTATATTATATGTGAAATTTGTTGTGTGTTAAATATACTGCTCATACAGATGAAAACAACAGACAAAAATTTTATTGATGCCCTCGAAATCGTTCAAAGAATGATTGTAAATTCTTCAAATGGATAGTTGTAGTTGAACCTACAATGGATGATATTTGGTATCAACTCCGCGCTCATAAAGAGATGCATAGGAAGAAACTTGATGCTATCGCATTTCATTTGAAGGTTTTGATCAGAATCGTTGTTGCAGGCTTTATCTATCTTGCATATGCTTAGTTTACATTGTATTGCTATGTGTCAGTGTGTGGAGTCAATATGTGTGCATGATGTCGTTGTATGTGGGTATGAAATATAGTTAGAATTTGTCTTTGTCGTTATATATATATCATGTTTCTGTATTGATTAGTATCTTGGTATGATGTGCCTACTTTCTCTTCTCAAGCTTAAGAAAGTGGACTATGATGAGCGGGAATGATGTGCCTGCTTAGTGAATATTCATATCTAACAACAATTAGGCTCATTTATAAATAATTACCAATGAGTTCCTAAAAATTCAACAAAAGTGCAATAATCAATATCTAAAAAGACCTTTATGTTTATAATGATATAGACATGACGAGTAAGAAAATCTCCAAAAATAGCAAGACTACATATAATCGTCGAAATAGTCCTCATTGAACATGCTCGTCTTCCGAAATAATAGTTCTAGTTTGGTTTGGTTGAAAGCTTAATAAACAACCCTTCAAATTAGCTACCTTCAAACTTGGTGTCAATATAAGATTTTTTTTTAGTGCTCAAATTGGTTTTTTTAAGAAAAATAAAAAACCAAGGGGACTTTTATTAATCCAAAACAAGGATTACAAAGTTCCGCATGAGGTTCCTTATATATATATATATATATATAATTTTTATTTTTTGAAAATAGTATTTTAATCTTAAAAAAGTGAGACCTAATAGATCTCATATATTTGATAGTTTAAGTAATCGAGCACGATACCACAAGTAATATACCATCCCGAGAGATAGGCACTACTTGGCGGTGAGCTTGATTATATCACTAAAGAATTTGTGACATTCGTTTGGTCTACGAGCCTTCAGTGTGACCGACAATCCCCTTACCTAATATAAAGATTAGATAGGAGTTATATTACCTGGGTTTCTTAATCTCTATAAGGGTAAGTTTTTATAGTTAATTATATCTTAAATGATTGAAATTACTTAAGAAAAATCTTGATAATAATCAAGGGTTTCGACTTCAGGAATTCACAGTTGACTTTTCACGATTGCTTGTAGGAAAGTCAATTAGGAATGCACCAAGTGGGAACAGTTATTTTTTAGGCCAAGGGAGGGAAAGGTAGAAGAATTCACAAATTTTGAGGCAAGCTTTGGTGACTTCCCAGACTATCCAATTGTTTGGTTTTACATCTTGGAAGTGAATTTATTTAATGTTTGCTCTAACCATTTTATTTAAAATTTAGGGATTACACTGGCACAATATGTGAAGTCCAAATAGCCTATGAAGATAAATGGATTTACGTCATATCGGACAGATAACCTTGGAATCCTAAAAAGAGTTAGGACATGTTGCAAAACATAATTGTGCAAAAGCCTAAAGATAGTGTGAGGATTTACGTCGTACTAGAAGAACAACATCAAAATAGATTTAAGTCTTAAGGAAAGTTTTGCTGAAGTAGATTCGCTTCATTTGAGCCTTGGTTATCATCTGGAATTGTCCTCTGTCCGTTTGCAGCTTATTTTAAACTTCTTGTCGTGATGGTTACAGAATTTAGTATTCGTGTGTGAGCATGTAATTATTATTGAGTCTCAGGGTCTGGTGTAACGTCCCTTTTAAACATATGTCCTATTATTGTCTACCCTATGGGTCTTTTATAGGTATTGTAAAAAAAATAATTAAATATATGCGATAAAATGCAATAAGAAAGTGAAGTAAAAAGGAAAGTGGTAGTACAAACTTGCCGCCTGCGATGCCGCTAGGGGTGAAACGAGTCGAACTTGAGTGAGCTCAAGCTCTGCTCGTGTTCGACTCGTTTATATTTCGAGCTCAAAAAGTGTGTTCGTGTTTGGCTTGTTTGCTTAGCGAGCAAAACACGAGCCGTTCACGAACAAATGGTTGTTTTGACAATCTAATCACTTAGTCATAAGATGTTAAGAATTGGGGCAAGATTTAAAACATCATTTGAATCTAAGTTAATAATTTTTATTCTATTTTCTTAATTAATACTATTAATTGATTATAAATCTTTGTAGCCTTGTAGTCAACTAAAATTTTTAAAAATTCTACGCATCTTAAAAAAAAAAACAATTTAAAAAAAAAAAAAACTACTCATCAAAGATATATAAATAATTGATTAGTAGTATTTCAAGTCAAAACGAGCCGAACATGAACGAACAAATATTTGTTCGTGTTGTTTGTGTTTGGCTCGTTAACTTAGTGAACGAACCGAACACGAGTTGTTTGCGAACAACGAGCCGTTTTGACAGCCTAGATGCCGCTTTTGAAAGGGGTTAGAATTACAAGTAGAGCATACATGTATTACGAAGGATTAAACAAACACAAAAGACGTGTATATGTGTATATAAAAGTCAAGTGGCACAAATATGGAACATCAGAACTGGCTATAAGAATTCAAGTTAGGTGTAAGCTCAGACTCATAATTCTCGAGGGACATCCACGAGCAACCATAAGCAATATGTGTGTTTTGTCTCATCCAACCCCGAGTAGAAACTACCAACCAAATAATCAGAGAAGGGCAACTCCAAGCCCTATCAAAATGATTAACAAGTGGGCTTCTATAGGATAACATCCAAAATTCTTAATTTGTCGGGCATGTAAATTGATAGTGTCACGAGAAAAAAAAAAATTTTTTTTGTTGTGTTATATATATGTATGTATGTGTGTGTGTGTGTGTGTGTGTTGTGTTATATATATGTATGTATGTATGTGTGTGTGTGTGGTGTGTGTGTGTGTGTGTGTGTGTGTGTGTGTGTAAATCAAACAATCCACAAAATTTATTACTTGGACAACTCTTATCAAGTGTTGGTGAATAGTAACATCGGTCATGCACCCTGCTTGAAGGTCCTCGAGTCAGGAGATACTATTATTTTATCCAACTTTTAGCACCATAAGTGTTTTGCATCATTGCCTTTAACCTATAATCGTCCAACTTATAGCCCAGCTCGATGACCCATATACCACCTTATTTCAAATATTCTCAGTTGCCCACAAGGGTTTGAATATCATATCCAAGACTCATACCCTTAAGCATTGGGTTTTATTGTAGGTTAAGCTATAACGAGAAGTCCTCATTAATGTAATGAGTTGCAGTGGCTCAAGTCATTTCTTAGTGAATCCTTATTTTTTTTAGATGATTTTCCCAAACAAATTATAACAAGCCTAGGTGTCCTCTAAAATATCCAAAATCTTGCAAAGGAGTTTTGGGGATTACCCCAAACAACTTTAGAATTTTCTAAATCATTTTAAGTTCACTTGATCTTACTTATATTGTTGACTGATCAACCTAATAACATTAGGAGGCTTCCATGTTTTAACCTAATAACATTAGGAGGCTTTCATGTTTTAACTGTGCTCAGTGTGGTCTTGATGTCTTAATTGACCCGTGAGTAAGGCAAATGATTACCTTTTCAATGTCATGTTAAGAATTATATAAGTAAAAACCTGTAAGGGAAAACTTGACTAATAAGAAAACTTACACTTTCTTCTCTTAATTGGGTTTGAGCTTGTAGTGTTTTAAAGTGTTTATTATCATTTATTTTTCTTCTCTAATCCCTTTCAAATGATATTAAATCAATGCCAATTCACTATGAAGCTATTAAAGGCTTGGGGATAAACTTGTAATTTAAAAAAAGGTTTTATAAAGTGTGCTTGATCCTTATTGGAAGATTGCATTATGCTTATCCATTGATCAAGGGTTGCATGTTAGTGAGTTAATGATCTCCTAATTCACACCCCTCACTCTTGGATCATCCAAATTCATTCTTTCTTCATATGTCCAATAATTTCAAATAATTACAATTTTACCCTTTCTAGAAAAAATTTGTGAGTGGGTACCCTTGCCTTTATATTCCATCTTCTCAGTGGATTAATAATCTAAAATCTTACGCATTTTTCCTCTGGTTTAACCTAAAAAATTAGTTGAAATGTAAAGTTCCAAAGTTATCATTATACCATTACGATTTATATCCCATAACTCTTATATTTCTTTAATCGAATGACCATGAAATTTTACTGACCTCTTACTCATAAACTAATTAAGACATTAGAGGATAATTTATATTTTTTAAGAAATTTAATTATTTTTTATAATTATTTAAACCAATAATTAAGAGTTTCTAATGATAATTAATTTGATTTTTCAAAATATGTCCTCTAACTTTAGAAAATTTTTATGTTGTTGCTAAAAGTAAGAGAGTCACTTAGAACAATTTTTATAACTTTTTGAGATATATTTTAATTTTTATGATTTTTTAACTGTCATTAATCTCTCTGACATGGATGAACTCAACAAACTTGATTTTGTATTTTTTTATTTATATTCTTTTTTATAATTATTTTAGTCAATAATTAATATAAATATAGAAACATATATTTAGCTACTCAAAATACATTTTTATGCCTTTGAAACTTTAAGGATGTTCTCTAATCAAAGAAAATTTTTTGACAATTTTAAATATAATTAAGGTAGAAATTATCCTTAGATTAATGAGATGCCAACAAATGGTGAAAGCATGTATGATTATCAATAAAACAACAATATTATTCGCATGAATGGTTAAATCCATGAAGTTTCCTTGCCAATTAGTGACCTTGTGTTTGTTTACACTCTATCATTCACTAGTTCTCGGCACCAAACCTAGACAAAGTTGAACTTCTGACATGTTGGCTTGGTCAGTGATTGCATACATTCAATTCAATAGGCACAAATTGCCTCATTTCAATCTCAACAAATTTAATTAGATACACATCAATCTAATTTAGTTAGACATCCATTCATTATTCGACCACAAGTATCTTCATATGATCATTAACCATGTTTGATTTCACCTAGCTTGCCATGAGCATGTTCTTCATTCAATCATGCATATCTTGCCATGATTATGGTCTTTTCATTCCATCGAATACATCCCTCTATCCTCAAATGCTAACAATGATTACCAAAAGATCTTTCTAATGTAAAGGAACATTCAAATCTTCCACATAGTTCATTAATATCATAATGAGAACACTAAATTATTAGGATTTGAATGATTATCTAATTTCTAACTAGCAATATGTCTCATTTTTACAATTTTGATATTTACTTATTTAATATTTTAATATCAAAATCACAAAAACAACATATTTTGTTAAAAAAACACTAATTTTAATGATAATTCTTGATGCCTTGATAAAAGTTTAAAAATTATATAAATAAACATTGAAATTTAATATTAGAATGATGAAGGCAAATAAGAATAATCTTCAATAATTTTTTTTAATAAAACATTAACATGTTTTTCATCATCCACTACATAACATGCAATTCAAATCAATGTAGAAATGGATGTTTTGTTCAAATATATATATATATATATATATAATATATATAAAATAAGGTAAGCAAAACATAAAACAAATAATAAATATAATAACACCATGCTAAAAATGCTAAAATGTTATTTATCACTATCAACCATAAAATTCATTATTTACAGAACACATAAATATAAAAGTTTGGTATTATAAACTTTAGGAATCAGAGATCAGGAGCACAAAGCACACAGACAGAAGAGAAAACAGTACAAAAACACACAGAAACACAAAACAGATGACTCAGAATTAGAGGAGGAAATGAATCAATCTCACATTCTTTTCTGCTTTTGTACTACTCTGAATTGCTGCAGCTCTTTATGATGTTATACTTGCATAGAGGACATGTCGCATTAATGTGAAGCCATTTGTCTATGCAGGCACAGTGAAAATGGTGGCCGCACGGGAGTTGGCGCACTTCCACGCCATCATCATATGCTGAGAGGCAGATGCAGCACTCCTATTTTGCTCAAAATGATAAAGAAAAACAAATGTAAAATATGAATTAATTTCTTTTGTTTTTTCTTACCACAGTATCAAACAGACAATAACTATCAACAATATGATAGAAGCTTTAATGAAGAACTCAGCTTTCAGTTTTAATATAGCTCGAACCTAGGAGGTATGTTGGAGACAACTTTCTATCTACTTCGCATTTTAGATCGATATTATGGTTTTGTTTGGGAAACTACTTTCTTGCTGCTACGTTCCGAACTTACCTTTTGCGCCCAGGCCTATTAAGTGTGGTGGTAGCTGTGAAAATTTGGTGTTTAAAAGACAAATATTTATAATTCACGACATAATTGTCTATGAAATTACTTTTCTCATCAAAATTTTACAATCACATTTACAAAAAAATGTTGCATCCAACCCAAATGGATGTTGAATATGACACTAATTTTATTTGACTTATGGGTGCTTTTTTTATTTGAGCATAACCAAACCCATCAATGCCAATTTTTTACCATTTTATATCTAATAAATGTCACTCTAACCATTACTCTAATATAATTATTCATAAATATCAAGTCTAGTTTTGTCATATATTGATCTTAAAATTTTCATTTGTCATATTCAACTTGATTATCAATGATTTTTTACTACTCAAAACTCAGATCGTTACAAGATAAACGGCCTTATAATATCTAGATACTCTTATAGGATAATTATCCTGAAACACTTAATCATTTTGAACACACGGCTTAAATTATATAAGTTATATCATCCTCCTAAGAATGCAAATTTTTCAATATGATAAATTTAAATCACAATATCCTCTAGTAGTATTAATTGATAATATTAATATTATACGAACGAAAGTTATATAGATGACATAATCATTTTTTCATTGTTCTAAACAGACAACACAGCAATTAGAGCTATCATTTGTGAAAAGCAAATACCTAAGAACCTCACGTATAATATCTTTTGTGAGCATCCCCAGCCAATTTAAAATATTAAGACTTGATATTCACCTTTAATGTAATCCTGCTATAAATGAAAATTCTTTGCTCAATCAACAACTAATATGAATAACAAAATTATTCCCAGAAAACTATATGCCATTTTTCTCTATTTGCAAGTCCTAGTTCGGGTTTCATATCTGAAGTATATAATCTAAGCAAGGTATTAACCTTGTCTTTATAAAGTTTTCTATTTTTTTTTTTTTTTTAACTTACCCACACATCCCAATGCACCAGGTTTGAACTCACAACCTTATAATTGGAAACAAAACATCTTAACACAAGGTTAAGCAAGTTGCACAATTTTGTACTTAAAGTTATTAAAATTGAAATATCATCCACTACTAGACACCAAAAAAACCTAATACAGAAAGATTATATATATATATATAGTATAAAAAATAAGGCGACTCGGATCTCAAAGCAATCCAACAGTCAGAACGGGAGATGATCATTAAAAAGGTGAAAGAAGGGCTAAACAATGTGAAAAAGATCTCAAGAGGCAAGAAGATCGGAGGAAGACAAACGGTGAACATACAAAATGACCAAAGAAGAACGTCAATTGGTGAACCATGCATCGGGCCACTCGATCGGTTGTCATCTTGATAGGGCCAAATATCAACCGAAGAGAGTGTAGATTGTAGGCAAGACTCGAGACGACTGATAATGGATTGAAATCATCAACGATAGAATTCCTACAAGTAGTCTAGAAGCGATCGATCGACCAGTATGGTCGCCAGCCTAAGCACCAGTCAGATGGCTTTTGTAAATATTATATTGTATTCTCTTGAAGATTTACTAAGGTGGCCCTTGCAAAGTCTAATGATTAGAGGGTAAATTTATAATGGTAACATTCAGACCACCTATATCTATAAATAGAGATCATTTCATAATAAAAGGCGGCGCATTTTCACTATTCTCTATTGTTTCTCCTTCTTTCAAGCACGCTTTATTCCATGGGTGTGTTTCCTAGACGCTTTCGAATTCAATATCATTTAAGGTGCAGTGAACGTGGAACCATGTCATCAATAAAAAGAGGAGCATAACAACAATCACAACAAAAAGAAACCAGTTAGAGGAACATGGTAAAAAAGGGATGCACCAGAGAGTATATGGAAGAATTTGTTCAACAGGGACTGCAGGACTTGAGAACTCGGATCACTAATCAGATGTCGGGACAATTTGCAAAAATACTCGGAGCAATCGCAGCCTTGAGGGAAGCCCCTCTCCCGTGTGTGGGTGGGTGGGATAAGCCAGCTTGAGGCACATGAACCCCCTCGAGAAGGACCCCCAATGCATAATGAAAGGAGGACAAACCACCTGTAGGAGAGGGTTGAAGATATGATGTACCGAATTCGCCCAGGTGGTAGAAAGATAGTGAATTGGGCGGGTTGAAATGACTCGACAACCGAAAAGCATTTTCTCATTATAGATCTTTGAAGTTAAACCCCTAGAAAAGTTTAAGCTGCTAGCCTTGGAGTCATACAAGGGACGATCGGATCCCAACAACCAACTTGCGTCTTTTGAATCTTCAATGTGCTTACTAAAGATCTTCAATGTCTTCAAATGCAAATTGTTTCTTACAACGTAGAGATTATTCGCACTAAGGCAGTTGAACATGTTACCAGTGGGACAATGTCTTCAAGTGCAAACTGTTCTTTACAACATTGAGATCATCTGCTCTGAGATGGTTCAATGCATTACCAGTTGGGGTAATTACCTGCTATGCAAAATTCAGAAGGCTTTTTCTGACACGATTTGCCAGTGCACTAAGACCTAAGAAGAGTGTTCGGTTTCTATGACAATTAAAACAGTGACCCAACGAGAGCTTGCGCTCATTCATTGCACATTTCCAAAAAAAACACTAGAGGTGAAGGATTTGAAACCCAACATGGCTCAAGCCGCCTTGACACAAGGGTTGAGATCGGAGAGATTCCGCTTTGACCTCGATCTTGCATAGCCCCAAAGTCTGGCTGAGTTATTGGAGATGGCCAACAAATACATCAACGCTTATGAAAATGTTCCTAAGTCTTCCGAACAAAGACATCAGAAGCAACCATCGCAGGGCACCTAATGGAAAGGGAGAAAGCACGACCACCCATCCACCCACGTTATGAAAATCACCCCAGCAACAACTTCACACATCCTTAAGGCGACCAAAAAACACATACAAGAGACGATTGGATCCCAACAACCAACTTGCGTCTTTTGAATATTCAATGTGCTTACTAAAGATCTTTGATGCCTTCAAGTGCAAGTTGTTCTTTACAATATTGAGATCATCTGCTCTGAGATGGTTCAATGCATTAGCAGTTGGGGTAATTATCTGCTATGCAAAATTTAGAAGGATTTTTCTTACACGATTTGCTAGTGTGTTAAGACCAAAGAAGACTGTTCGGTCTCTATGGCAATTAAAACAGTGGCCCAACGAGAGCTTATGCTCATTCATTACACATTTCCGGAGAGAAACACTATAGGTGAAGGATTTGAAACCGACATGGCTCAAGTCGCCTTGACACAAGGGTTGAGATCGGAGAAACTCTGCTTTGACCTCGATCTTGCAGAGCCCCAAAGTCTGGCTGAGTTATTGGTGATGACCAACAAATACACCAACGCATATGAAAATGCTCCTGAGTCCTCCGAACAAAGACATCAGAAGAAACCATCGTAGGGCAGTTAGTAGAAAGTAAGGGAGAAAGCGCGACCACCCATCCGCCCATGTCATGAAAATCACCCCCGCAATAGCTCCACACATCCTTAAGGCGACCAAAAAATACAAGAGAAGACTCGTGATCAGCGATTGATAGAAAACCACAAATGACCTCAGTACAACCACGAGGTCCCTAGAACCACCCCTCTAAGGGCATCAATGCTTGAGATAGTAGAAGCTACTCAAGACAAGGATTTCTTCCGTCAATGAGAATAGGAGCCCTTCCTCGAGGACAGCAGGAAATAATGTAAGTACTCACGGCCATGACATGGATAAGCTGATAAAGGAAGGGAAGTTCAAGGAGTTCGTCGCCCCGGGGGCCTGGATCCAGAGACAGGACAAAGCCCCAATGGGCAGAACACCCGACGAACCAATCTGCACCAACTCCATCCAGACGTGAGATTTGTGTCCGCCATAGTTTGAGGGATCGAACCACCAAAGTGATCGAACCGGAAAAGACAATAGACTAGGGAAATCTGCGCCGCAGCTTTCGCTTTAAAACTCAAGGACCATCCACCTATCTACTTCACTGACAAGAATCACCCCCAAAGGGTAACCCCCACAACGACGCCATTATAATAATGGCAGTCGACAACAACTATCAGATGGAGAGCATTCTCATTGAAACAAGATGCTCTATGAATATACTGTTTAAAAAGGTTTTTGACAAGTTAAGTCTCACCATCGACCAAATGACTACACCAGTGGAACCACTATACGGTTTCTTTAGAGAAAGGAAGGAAGCCCTCAAAATAATCGGACTCCCGTTAAGGTGGGAAGAAAATGGAAAACAATTTACGTCGACGGAAGGCTTCCTCGTGGTGGTCTCTCCCCCAACGTACAATGCCATAATCGATCGACCACTCCAAGTTTCCTGAGGATGGAGATGTCATCACAATCAGGGGAGACCTGGAGCAGTCTCGGGTGTGTTATTTGTGAGCCATAAGAAGCATGGAACACGACCACCTAGACATCCAGAACTTGAGGGGAGGTTGTCTCGAAACCAACGAGAACACCTTTAAGGTCCCTGCTGACGAAGATGAACCAGGTAAATATCTTCTTATTAGTGAAGCTTTTGACGCAGGACACAAAGAATATTTTAACAGAACCCTCCAGGAGAATTGAGATGTCTTTGCATGGACAACAGCCGAAACGTTTGGCGTGCCAATTGGCGCGCCATGTCATCGATTGAACGTGGGTCTGACAACCCGACTGGTGAAGCAAAAAATCAAAAGTTCAGCCACAACATTGGCAGGACCTATCTGGGATGAGGTACAGATGTTCAAGGACTTCGGATACCTTCGAGAGGTACAATACCCCACGTGGATCTCCAACGTCGTAATGGTGCAAAAGGCAAGTGGCAAATGGGGGATGTGTGTGGATTTCACCAACTTTAATACAGCCTATCCGAAGGATGTCTACCCCTTGTCGAAAATCGACGCACCGGTGGATTTGATGGTCAGCCACTCAGTTCTCAATTTCCACAATGCATTCTCCGGGTATGAACAGATAAAGATGCACCCTGAAGATGCCAAAAAAACCTTTTTTATTACTAGTGAGGGAATTTATTGCTATAATGTAATTTCATTTGGGCTTAAGAAAGCTTGAGCGACTTACCACCATCTTATGAATATAATTTTTGTTAATCAAAAAGAAAAAAATATTGAGGTGTACGTTGATGATGTGTTAGTCGAAAATTGATCGACCGCCAAGCATATAAAAGACTTAAAAGAAGCATTTCAAACACTTAAAAAATTTATTGAATCCATTGAAATGCACATTTGGACCATCGACGTGCAAATTCCTGGGATACCTGCTAACCCCTAAGGGCATAAAAGCTAACCCGGAAAAAATCCAAGCCCTCGCCGACATGCCATCACCCAGAAACACCAAATAGATACAATAACTAAAATGCCAAATAGCAAGACTCAGTAGATGCATTTCCAAATCAGGAGACAAATGAGCCCCTTTCCTCAAAATGCTTAGAAAAGCCAAATATTTGATTGGATGTCCAAATCTAAAGAAACTTTCACAAACCTGAAACAATCACGCCTCCCCACCCTCATCCCTCTTCTCCAAAGCCCAGAGACGAAGAAAAAACTCTCCCTTACTTGGGGATCGGGCTAGACGCAATCAGGTTGATCCTACTTAGAGAAGAGGCCGAGAAACAATAATTAATATACTACACCAGTCTAGTCCTCAGAGAAGCAGAGCTCAGGTAACCGATAATGGAGAAACTAATTTTCTCTTTGATCATTTCAGCACGCAAGCTCTGACTGTACTTTAAGTACATCCCATACAAATTGTCACCGACCACCCGCTGAAGTCTGTCCCCACTCGCCCGGAGCACTATGGCCGACTACTCAAATGGGCGATCGAATTCAGCGAATTCAATATCGACAATAAAAGCACAAGTCGTCGATGATTTCTTGACAGACTTCTCCAAGACCCAAGAACCTAAGGAAGAACTGACGATCGACGGTACCACTTGGACTTTATTCATTGACGATGCCTCTAACTGATCAATAGTTGGACTCGAAGTATTTTTGTACAGTCTAACGGGGGAAAACATCCACCACTCAATCGAAGTAATTTTTCAAGTAACTAACAATCAAGCAGAGTACGAAGCTTTGAATGCAAGTCCTCGCCTAGCTTCAAAAATGGGAGCACACTACACACACAAGTGAAAGTCGGCTCGCAACTAGTTGTCAATCAAATCAATGGCGAATTTGAAGCGAGAGATGAGACGATATCAAGGTACCTTGAGAAGGTGAGAGCAAAGATAAGGAGGTTCACCAGCTTCAAAATTGAACATGTCCGGAGAGAAGAAAATCATATCGCAGTTCTACTATCCAGAAGCCTTCACTTGGGAGATGGACAGCATCAAAGACTCGATGGGTCTACCATGGAAGAACCATAGGCAATGGAAATTCATGTCAAGGGAAAGAAAAGCTGGATCGACCCATATGTTCACTACCTAGAAACAGGAGGAGGTCACCAATCGCAAGAGGTTCAAATTCAAAGACGCCCAGTATATAATTGTCGGAGGACAATTATTCAGGAAGTCGACCGCATCTTTGTACCTGAAGTGTGTTAGAGATGACGAGATGAAAGATATTCTCCAAGAACTTCATGTTGGGGAGTGTGAAAGTCACTCCAGAGGAAGAATGCTCTCTCACTGGATCCAGTGATAGGGGTATTTTTGGCCAAATTTATTTAAGGACACAAAAGAGTAATCCAGGAGGCACGTGCAATGTCAAAAATATGGCCCCTGAGACATCAACCACCCCAAAAGCTCCATCTGATATTCTTATAGTCAATTCATAGCTTTTTGCGGTATGAGGACTCAAAATCCTCGGACCTTTTCCCTTGTCAAGGGACAATGCAAGTTTTTATTAGCGTCATTGACTATTTTTCCAAGTGGATAGAAGCAAAGCTCCTTGCCGACATAAAGGCCAGAGTAGTTTGAAATTTTATTTGGACCGATTTGATCTGTCTTTATGGATTGCCCCTTGTCATCGTCACAAACAACGGAACTCAGTTCGCTGATTAAAGAGTCTGAGAGTTCTGCAAAACCCAAGGGATTAACCTCAAGTTCGCCTTTGTGCATCATCATCAAACTAATGGGTAGGTAGAGGCCGCGAACAAAATCATCCTAAACCTACTAAAGAAGAATGCAAGAGCGAAGGGAAAGTGGGCAGACCTAATCCTCTCGGTACTATAAGCAATTTAAACAACCTCATCTTCATCCACAGGTCAAACTCCATTCATGCTTTCCCAAGGAATGGAGATTATGTTGTTGATTGAGTACAACAATCACAATCAAGGGTGAGGGATGGCACGAGATAAAAAGCAAAGGGATAATGAGTGATTTCGACCTGGCGGAGGAAAATCGAACGCAACCCTTCGATAAGAAGTCAAACGAAGGACAGCCAAATACTTCAACTAGAATGTTCGAGAAAAAGATGTTTATTCCCGAAGACCTAGTACTAAAGAAAGTTGACCCCGTGATGAGAAGGCAGGCAGTCGTGAAACTAGATCAAACCTAAAACGATCCCTACATCAAGCAAAGGGCCAGACCCAGAGCCTATAAACTCAAGACCTTCATGGGAAATGAGGTCCCTCAAACTTGGAACAACAACGGTTTGAAGAGATTCTTTCCTTAACTTTTTGCAAAAAGCATGAAACATTGACTTGTATTTCTTTTATTTATGAGATAGATCGCTTTTTTTCCTTCAAGGTACCTTCCATCATAAATAAAATGTGGAGATTTTGATATTCTGAAATACTTTGTTGTCACGGATCAAATAATGAACGAAAAAGAAAAGAAAGATTTTTGTTGTTCTACATTCGGGGAACTGATTTCCCAAAATTTATAAAGTCCGTTTAGTGGAAAGAAGGATCTTTCAGCACTCAGCAACGACAAACTCTACAAGGGGCGCAAAAACGATCGTCTGAATCCCTCATAATAACATCAACACTCGGCCGTGACAAGCTCCGCGACAGATGTAAAAACGATCGTTAGAGGCACGAAGGCCGTTTCGGCACCCAACTTTGAAAGGCTCCGTGAGGGATGCAAAAAAAATCATTTGAAACCCTCATAATAACATCAACATCAAACAGCAACAAGCTCTGAGAGAGGTGTAAAAATGATCGCTAGAGGTACGAAGGACGTTTCGGCACCCGACAGAGACAACTCCGCGAGAGATGCGAAAACAATCATTTGAAGACCTCATAATAATATTAGCACCCGACAACGATAAGCTCCACGATGGGTGTAAAATATATATCTTTAATAACTACAAAATAGTTACAAGTGCTCTTTGATGCCCCTTTATATCAAAATTTCAAATACCTTGCATACCACTTTTTTTGTAATAATAATCAATGAGTATACTATGAAGAGTCATCATTACCTTACATAATAGATCTTTTAAACATAAAACAAAA
>NW_018164781.1:360561-367393 GCF_001263595.1 Phalaenopsis equestris | reverse complement strand
TTTTTTTTTTAGCAGAGATTTCATTTTGCAGCTACAAGAGGAACTTTATTGAAGTATTGGTTTTTATTTTACACATTTGGAGGAGGAGGAGGAAATCATGGAAAAGAAGCATAAAAAATGCAATAATGTAAAATAAAAGTAGCAAACCAAGAAAAAATGAAAGGATAAAAATAGCAATCCAAGAAAAAATCAATGGAGCTAACAGAAATTATTTCCCCGCATGTCTATTTTGTCCATAATATCATTTATAAGAGGAATTTCTGAGGATAACTTCAGGATTTTCAGCTTTCAAGTCCTAGAAGTCTCTCAATTAAAGATCGTAAGGCTTTGCTCCAGGTCCCCAATAGAAGAATCAATTATTGGCTTTGTATCCAGCTACTCACCTCAAGATCAAGCTCAAGGACAATCTCCTAAATTAAACAGCTCTCAGCCATTACGTAACTCAGCTGAAAATTTTGTCAAGCTATATATCACCTCTTACCTTGATAAAAATGTGAGAAATAGATTGAAAATTAGTTTTCAGTGTCCTTCAGTCATCCTCATCTATAATTTAACTAATCATGCATCCTACCAACAGCTCTACAATCCCGGATCACTCTAGGCTACTGTAACAATGTGCTGGACATGGAAAATGAATCTACCGCCACAATAAAGGTAAAATAAGAAAACCAAATCAAATCCAATTGATATGGTTAGTATAAGGCAAACCTCTTTCCTATAAAAAGCCTAAATTTTCTATCCATACATAAGCTTACTAGGGACTCACCTAACATAACATTTATTTGGAATTCTTCCCAGCCAGTTCCATTGGATTTAGATACCTATGATTACTTCCAAAAGATATTATCTAAAAAAATTTAAGGTATGTTTTGTTTAGTTCCAACTTATGATAATTTGAGTTCAGATTTCATTGTATGAAAGAGAATAATAAACAAAATCAACACATCTGGAACTCGAAAATGCACAAATATCTAGATATTTGTCAATTGGTACTGCAAATTTGATTTTCTTCTTTTATCACTTCCATAAAAACAGTCAGACTTGATGTCCTTGGCCCATTTACATGAAAGATTTCATTCGAATGATCTGAGTCGTAGATATGGACCACATGCAATATTGATTGCAAGCTCAGCTCGCATGCTCAATCTAAGGTTAAGGTTAACAAACAAGAGCTCAAGAGCTATAGCATTTGTAATTTCAGCTCAACTCATTTACATCCCTGTTACCATATTCATAAGCATAAAGAAGACAACCAAAATAGCAAGAAATGTTAACATTAGATACATAGTTAGCAATAAGAGAAAAATGCCATCACAGAACAACTCATAAAAACATCGAAGAAACCAATATCAAAAAACAAAAAGGTGGTTCTTTGCCCCTATAACTCCCATTTTTGTCGGTTATTCCTCTCTCCTGAAGTCCTGATGCAACAATTAAAAAAAAAGAAAATCAAAGAGGTATGATCGAAGAAACCAATATCAAAAAACAAAAAGGTGGTCCTTTGCCCCTAGAACTCCCATTTTGTCGGTTATTCCTTTCTCCTGAAGTCCTGATGCAACAATTAAAAAAAAGAAAATCAAAGCGGTATATACCTCACGCTGTCAAATGAGGCGTACAATTTAGTGTCAAGAGGCATCTCAGTGCAATTTTGGCACAATTTTGAAGAGTCGTAAGAGTCAAGATTAAGGTTCAGGTAACTTTAAAATTTTATTTATAAACTTTATAAATAAACCAAACCAAGCAAAATTTGAGAAGAACCAAGATGCCACAAACTTGTATCCACACATTGCAAGACCTTTATGCTCACAATCCTGTTATGCAGCCAATCATTATTGTGCTACAACCGTGGTTCCGCTGCACTTCCCCTCCAACACCTCTACTCATGTTGTCGGTAACATATCTTTGTTTTAGTACGTAACATATCTTTGTCTTAGTACAAAGGATGAGAGAAAATAACTAGCAACAATAATGATTCTAATAAAAACTCTCTAAGTGATTCGAGTAGCGGTAATGCGGCCCTATGAATTCATAAATTATGACTATAAACTACTTGCTTATAATAAAATGGGAATGGGAAAGACTTCGTATTTAGTGTTGCAACCAACCATGCATGACTTTTAATGTTCTTTGATATTTTAGGAGCTTACTTTGATATCTTACTTTGATGTTCAAATTGCTACTTATTATTTTATATTTTTCATGGAATTAATGGCTTAATTCTAAGGCATATGCCTCAAAATACCTCAAAGCTTACTGCTCACTTCATGAAAAAAAACACCTTTATACCTGATCATGCAATTTTAAACCTTTGTTTTTATGTAGGTTTACAAGATTAAAGGGACATAGAAAAAATGAAACTGTCGTCACACTGATTAGCACTTTCCCACCTACTAAGAGAGCTTTATAAATCCTCCTTCCCTGTTCATTATTTGTAGATGTTATCCATGACATGTAAACCTATTCGAGCAACATTGTTGCACTTTAACTATGTTATTTTTGGTGATAGGGGTTTGACATTTTAAGCACATGGTTCGTGCTTTACTGCTCCATCACATTCAAAGTCGATTTATGGACAATTTTACCACATTCACTTTCATTCAGATACAACCATTTAAGGGCAATACTCCAAATATGCACATCAAATAGTATTATCTATGCTCCAAACTTAAAATACTAACTAGTTAAGGAAGGAAGATGAATATACTACAAACGATTTTAATAGCTGGGGCATAACATGTGCTAGCCAAAAGTGTTTTCTACCAGCAGATAACAAAAAAGTATTTTACATGGCTAATCTAAGGGGATGTTTGGTAGCACTTTTTAATAGGATTTATCACGGGATTTACTAAATCCAGTCAAACATTAAAATGAAGGAGTTTTGTGGATTTATGAATTTTCGGATTTAGGTTCCCAAATTTTCCCTTAGATTCAGCTTAAATCCGGATTTACTAAATCCAGGGGCAGGCTGAATTTGACAGATTTACTAAATCCTATTTGCAGCCAAATACCCCCTAAAGTCGTGCAAGTGCAATAAAGAAAGAAACGAATCACAGCACAAAACTATACATTTTTCCAGTCACAACGCAGTTCAATAAAAAATAATCACAAATTTACAATTTCCAAATACTACTAACAAGTCTTTGAATGTCTTACCTATTATTCCCTTCCTCATCCTGACCCGGCTCAGAATCGTAATTTGCACCGCCTGCTCTACCTTCCTCCAAATCCCTCGGGGAGCTTGGACCAGAACTTCCCTGACTCCTACCTCCTTGGCTTCCATTTCCACCATACTCCAAACCCAAAGCCGATTGCTGTTGTGGATGCCTCCTCCGATACTCCACGCAGACGCAGATCATATGAAGCACACACTGCAGTGCATATCCCACGATCCATATCCTCAGCGGCATCGTCGGCTTCTCGTCCCTACTCATGATCAAAACCCCCGTCGCCACCCCAACGAACGCCAGATTCCACAAGATGTCTAAAAATACCACTGGCTTCGAGTAGGCCCAGTCGCTCTGCCGTTCCTCAAGCTGCTCCGCCGCAGTCTCCCTCACAAGCATCGACGGCTCCCTCATCATCCGACGGCTGCTCGCCCTCCGCAGAAACCTCGCCGCCCCACTCAAGCCTGGCCGCCGGGACGCTCGCCGAGCGCGCTCATCTCCGTTTCCGCCACGCAGGCCAATCAGCGGTGCAGGGTCGATCCCAACTCCCCCCATCGGATTGATCGCCCTCGTCGCAGACATCGCAGAGATCCAGCACTCAACAAATAGCAACTGGTGGAAAATCTACAGTCGGGGATGAAGATATACAAACCCTAGCGCTTCCGATCGGCTCGATTTCGCCCCAATAATTGATCGGTAACTTACATGCGGGATTAACGTAATCAAGGCGACGATGGCTGCGATCTCCGATGCGCACATTTCGCCATTTTCAGAAATTGCTATCGCCGGATGAAAATTACGGGAAAAAAGCAGAGAGAAATCCGATGAGACACTGCGAATTTGCGCTTAACTCGACTTGATTGAATTCCTTTACATGTATACCACATAATCTTTAAATGTTTAGGTAATTTATATATAAGTTTAATTTTATTCATAAAATATTTAATCATTATATAATCTGTCTGATAGTCGCATCCAAGAAGTATATTGAGGGATAATGTAATTTTTTATCAAAGGAATGGTCTCATATTTATAGTCAGAAGGGTACATTATGTATAATTACATATGTGCCCCTATTTTAATGCGGAAGTTATAGTGTATTTTGGATATTTACATAAATGAATCTATGAATTGGTTACTCTGTCAAATGATCGGTTGAGATTAGTTGGCCTTAGGTCGGCAAGGCTCACTCGTATGACCATGCGGAGTTGGGGATTGTTGATTTGCTCATGTTAATCTTTAATCGTCGGGACATGGCTCTGTTGGATTAAGTCTATCAGTCTGCTACTATAATTTCACTGCCCACTATCGACTCATAAATGAGGAGGTTTTATCACTAGGATGAGACTAAAATGTCGGGTTAAGGGTGAATCATGGTAATTCGGCAGGTAGCTCATCCATTGACAAAAATTCTTCGAGGCATTCGTGGAACATACCATGGTGGAACCTTCAGCCTTTTAATGAAGAGTTTCATATGCTCTTATGAGGCGGCTAACGTTGCCGAGGTGAGAGTTGGGCTGAAGCCCCTCTTGGCTATATGATATTTATTTTTTTTAATTTTGAATGTGGGTTTTATGGACCTTGGTCATTAACTCAGGCGGCCTATGTCCAGTCAACTTTGAATCTCGATCGAAGGAATTTGCATTTTGTCAATCAAGTCATTTGATCTTCTCATGACGGGGTTGTAAGTCTTCCTCGGGCCATCCCAAACAATAACTTTATTTCACTTAATCCGTTGGATTTCTTTAAGATTCGTGTTGATGCATTTCTAATGTACAATAATCATAACAAATTTATACAAAAAAAAATGTATTTCATCTTTAAAAAATAATACAATGTTATTTTTATAAAGCGTCAAGACCTTTAATATTACATAAATAAATATTATAACTTTAAGTATTGTTTGTAAAATACAAATCATTTTAAATTATATTCAAATATTAGTCATATATATATATATATATATATATATATATATGTATGTATGTATGTATGTATGTATGTACATGTATGTATATAAACGAAATAAATGATTTTTTTTATTCATTGTATATTAATCTAATGTTGAACTTGTATATATGTATATAGTGTTACTTTATAAGTAATTAAATATACTACTGACTATTATTTTCTCGTATAATTTATTTTTTTATGAAAATTTATGTGAAATCATAAAGTTGATAATTATTTATTGTATGACCACTGGATTTATTATATTTTTTTAATCCAATTAAATTTAAATTTATTCATATAATATAAATCAATTAAAGAATAGGAGAACATAGCCCAAATTTAATTTCTCTCTTAAGGAGGAGTACAAAGAGTTTGAGCACAAGGCAAAAAAAGGACTTTGAAATAACTTTTGCTCCAAGCTTTCTAAGAAATTAGAAAATAAACCTTAAATATTTATTTTGCTTTTTTATTATTTTATTATTTTCATAGATGCTTCCATCACCAATATTTTAAATATAGTGTCTGTTTGAGACGACGATACTGCGGTGATGCGGCACCGCATCAATTTTATCTGTTCTTTAGATAAATTGTGTTCTATAAGCTTTTTCAAAAAACTGTCACTGAAACCTACGTTTTCCCGTCGGTCTTGACTATATGCAGTTACAGTTTTCTAGCTGCTATATGACATTTAATTAAAAAAATTATAATAAACATAACTTTTTGAGCATCAGATTATTTTTCAACAGCTTCACAACTACTTTTTAATAAGCTGCAACAACCCCTTCAGCAGCTTCACAACTGCTTTTTAATAAGCTGCAACAACCCCAAAAAAATTTTTTTTCTTTTGAAAAGATGAGTGTAAAAGTAATATATATGAAAAAAACCCACGAACTCATAGTGAGAACTATACCTTCAATCACTATCACAAATAAGCATGCAAATATAGTATTTCATATTCAAATTGATAAATTACATTTTCACTAATTATAGTTCTTAATGATACTAAAATGAAGTGTGACGTGAAATATTTTCATAATCAACTTGATAAGTTAGATTTTCACAAACTATACATCTTAATATATGTGTGTAAGGTAAAAATATATATATTTACAAATCAACCCCTGAGAGAGAAATTTGTAATATTACAACAAAAAGAGCACGAATCTTTAAAAAAAATATAAATAAAAAAATATTATTGTGCATTACATTTTCACACCAAACCAACACCAAAAAATTATTTATGTAATTTCATTAAATTATGTGGGGGAAAAATAGATGTGCGGAAAAATAGAACTAATTTATATGAAATCTTATTACATTTTCTATTTATTTTTTGCTTCTTTCTATGGAATTAAGCGCTGAATCAGTTCTGGAGAAGCGGCGGCGAGCTCTGGGAAGGAAAGATCAAGAGTTCTTAAGGGTAAAGTTGTAATAACAATTGATGTAAAAATAAAAAGAAGCAATTACATAAAAAGCACTTGAAATTTTGTTATTTGCATAATTCATCTGTTTTTCAAGTTCTCGCAAATATCAAAATTTATAATAAAATCTCGACTAGTATTTTTTTTATTTTTGTCAAATTTAAGTGCATCCATTTCCAAATAAAAGATAGAGAGAGAGAGTTTGAATTGATGATGAAAAAATTATTCCATACGAAATGCATGCGGTGTCGGACATGCACCGCTCATCACACTCCATCCATTTAAAAAAAAAAA
>NW_018164781.1:359420-360461 GCF_001263595.1 Phalaenopsis equestris | reverse complement strand
AAAACAAATTAACAGAATCAGCCAAATTATCAGTGCAACTGCTCTAGTAAAATTCCTAATGGAACTAAACTAACACGATTGAATTAACAATATAACCATGAACAAATACTTTAGAATTAAAAGAAATACAGAAGCTATATTGCTGCTGAAACTTGCACATGTATATTGCAATCCAACTGATATGTTTTTCCTGATTTTTGGAATCCCATGACTTTGAGCTTGTTTTTCAACTTACAATAGATTTTATATTATTAGATGATTTTATATTCAAATCACCAAAGAAAAATCTCCTTCAGCAAAAGCCTTATAATTTACAAAACAATGACACCCTAAACATTGAAAATAATTGCAATTATTTTTGCATGTGCGTTAAGCAGCATTCAAGTGTCATGCCGAACCGGAGCGCAGGAGAAAACTTGTCGCTTTAGAGTCTGGCTAAGTATGTTCAATTTTCCATGATTATCAGTAAGAAGTAAAATAAGCAAC
This sequence comes from Phalaenopsis equestris, assembly GCF_001263595.1. Classification (NCBI taxonomy): domain Eukaryota; kingdom Viridiplantae; phylum Streptophyta; class Magnoliopsida; order Asparagales; family Orchidaceae; genus Phalaenopsis; species Phalaenopsis equestris. Next base: position 359,975 of record NW_018164781.1, on the reverse strand, counting down.
CAACATATCCTTCAAAATATGCTCTTGATCTTAAACAAACAATGGCAGCTAGGAAATAATAAAGGCTTAGTCTGCATTTTTATATAAGCAAACTCAACCAATTGCAACATGCATAGGAATAAGATTATCAGTTCGCTGGAAATTTTAGGAGTCATCTACGTGGAAATATGAACCATTATTTAAAGTGAAACTCAGATCACTGCTCTGTTCCAACTTCCAAAAGGCCCAAGGTTCTAACAAATCATCCTCAAATTAAGTTATGGCTATTATTGCTATAAAAATGGGACATTTACATAAATACCACCCGATTCTTCCGAATTTACAAATCTAATAACTAAACTTTATTTTTTAAATTTATACCACTCAAATCTTTTAAAAATCAAAGTTTAGATGCTAGTAAAAATTAAGTGGTATGCATGTAAATCTTCATAAAAAAACTACTAAATAAATGTTGTGACCAAAATATGGAAGAGGAAGAATAAAATAATCAGCTCCAGCTTGCTATTCATAATCAACTTATAATATAAGTGATGAGATTCAATTGCCCGGGGTCTA
>NW_018164781.1:351811-359320 GCF_001263595.1 Phalaenopsis equestris | reverse complement strand
AAAGATCTCAAGAGGCAAGAAGATCGGAGGAAGACGAACGGTGACATACAAAATGACCCAAGAAGAACTTCAATTGGTGCACCATGCATCGGGCCACTCAATCAGTTGTCAGCTTGATAGGGCCAAATATCAACCGAAGAGAGTGTAGATGGTAGGCAAGACTCGAGACGACTGATAATGGATTGAAATCATCAACGATAGAATTCCTACAGTTCCTACAAGTTGTCCTCGCAAAGTGATCGATCGACCAATATGGTCGCCAGCCTAAGCACCAGTCAGATGGCTTTTATAAATATTCTATTGTATTCTCTTGAAGATTTACTAAGGTGGCCCTGGCAAAGTCTAATGATTAGAGGGTAAATTTGTAATGGTAACATTCAGACCACCTATGGCTATAAAAAGAGAACATTTCATAATAAAAGGCCGCGCATTTTCACTATTCTCTATTGTTTCTCCTTCTTTCAAGCACGCTTTATTCCATGGGTGTGTTTCCTAGACACTTTCGAATTCAACATCCTTTAAGGTGCAATGAACGTGGAACCATGTCATCAATAAAAAGAGAAGCATAACAACAATCACAACAAGGAGAAACCAGTTAGAGGAACATGGTAAAAACGGGATGCACCAAAGAGTATATGGAAGGATTTGTTCAACAGGGACTGCAGGACTTGAGAACTCGGATCACTAATCAGATGTCGGGACAATTTGCAAAAATACTCGGAGCAATCGCAGCCTTGAGGGAAGCCCCTCTCCCGTGTGTGGGTGGGTGGGATAAGCCAGCTTGAGGCACATGAACCCCCTCGAGAAGGACCCCCAATGCATAATGAAAGGAGGACAAACCACCTGTAGGAGAGGGTTGAAGATATGATGTACCGAATTCGCCCAGGTGGTAGAAAGATAGTGAATTGGGCGGGTTGAAATGACTCGACAACCGAAAAGCATTTTCTCATTATAGATCTTTGAAGTTAAACCCCTAGAAAAGTTTAAGCTGCTAGCCTTGGAGTCATACAAGGGACGATCGGATCCCAACAACCAACTTGCGTCTTTTGAATTTTCAATGTGCTTACTAAAGATCTTCAATGCCTTTAAGTGCAAACTGTTCTTTACAACATTGAGATCATTTGCTCTGAGATGGTTCAATGCATTATCAGTTGGGGTAATTACCTGCTATGCAAAATTTAGAAGGCTTTTTCTAACACGATTTGCCAGTGCACTAAGACCTAAGAAGAGTGTTCAGTCTCTATGGCAATTAAAACAGTGACCCAACGTGAGCTTGCGCTCATTCGTTGCACATTTCCAAAGAGAAACACTAGAGGTGAAGGATTTGAAACCCGACATGGCTCAAGCCGCCTTGACACTGGGTTGAGATCGGAGAGATTCCGCTTTAACCTCGATCTTGCATAGCCCCAAAGTCTGACCGAATTATTGGAGATGGCCAACAAATACATCAACGCTTATGAAAATGTTCCTAAGTCTTCCGAACAAAGACATCAGAAGCAACCATCGCAGGGCACCTAATGGGCTAATGGAAAGTAAGGAAGAAAGCACGACCACCCATCCACCCACGTTATGAAAATCACCCCAGCAACAACTCCACACATCCTTAAGGCGACCAAAAAACACATACAAGAGACGATTGGATCCCAACAACCAACTTGCGTCTTTTGAATCTTCAATGTGCAAGCTGTTCTTTACAATATTGAGATTATCTGCTCTGAGATGGTTCAATGCATTAGCAGTTGGGGTAATTACCTGCTATGCAAAATTTAGAAGGATTTTTCTTACACGATTTGCTAGTGCGTTAAGACCAAAGAAGAGTGTTCGGTCTCTATGGCAATTAAAACAGTGGCCGAATGAGAGCTTGTGCTCATTCATTACACATTTCCAGAGAGAAACACTATAGGTGAAGGATTTGAAACCCGACATGGCTCAAGCCGCTCTAACGCAAGTTTAAGGATTGAGATCGGAGAGACTCCGCTTTGACCTCGATCTTACAGAGCCCCAAAGTCTGGCCGAGTTATTGGAGATGACCAACAAATACACCAATGCATATGAAAATGCTCCTAAGTCCTCCAAACAAAGACATGAGAAGCAACCATCTTAGGGCAGTTAGTAGAAAGTAAGGGAGAAAGCGTGACCACCCATCCGCCCATGTCATGAAAATCACCCCCGCAACAACTCCACACATCCTTAAGTCGACCAAAAAATACAAGAGAAGACTCGTGATCAGCGATTGATAGAAAACCACAAATGACCTCAGTACAACCACGAGGTCCCTAGAACCACCCCTCTAAGGGCATCAATGCTTGAGATAGTAGAAGCTACTCAAGACAAGGATTTCTTCCGTCAATGAGAATAGGAGCCCTTCCTCGAGGACAGCAGAAAATAATGTAAGTACTACAGAGAGATCACAGCCATGACATGGATAAGCTGATAAAGGAAGGGAAGTTCAAGGAGTTTGTCGCCCCGGGGGCCTGGATCCAGAGACAGGCCCAATGGGCGGAACACCCGACGAACCAATCTGCACCAACGCCATCCACACGTGAGATTTGTGCCCGCCATAGTTTGAGAGATCGAACCACCCAAGCGAGCGAACCGGAAAAGACAACAGACTAGGGAAATTTGCGCCGCAGCTTTCGCTTTAAAACTTAAAAGTCATCCACCTATCTACTTCACCGACAAGGATCACCCCCAAAGGGTAACCCCCACAACGACGCCATTATAATAATGGCAGTCGACAACAACTATCAGATGGAGAGCATTCTCATTGACATAAGATGCTCTATGAATGTACTGTTTAAAAAGCTTTTTGACAAGTTAAGTCTCACCATCGACCGAATGACTACACCAGTGGAACCACTGTACGGTTTCTCTAGAGAAAGGAAGCCCTCAAAATAATCAGACTCCCGGTCATGTGGGAAGAAAATGGAAAACAATTTACGTCGACGGAGGACTTCCTCGTGGTGGTCTCTCCCCCAACGTATAATGTCATAATCGATTGACCACTCTGAGTTTCCTGAGGATGGAGAGGTCATCACAATCAGGGGAGACCTGGAGCAGTCTCGGGTGTGTTATCTGTGAGCCATAAGTAGTGTGGAACACGACCACCTAGACATCCAGAACTTGAGGGGAGGTTGTCTCGAAACCAACGAGAACACCTTTAAGGTCCCTGCTGACGAAGATGAACCAGTGAATATCTTCTTATTAGTGAAGCTTTTGACGCATGACACAAAGAATATTTTAACAGAACCCTCCGGGAGAATTGAGATGTCTTTGCATGGACAACAGCCGAAACGCTTGGCATGTCGATCGACGCGCCATGTCATCGATTGAACGTGGGTCTGACAACCCGACTGGTGAAGCAAAAAATCAGAAGTTCAGCCACAACATTGGCAGGACCTATCCGGGATGAGGTACAGATGTTGAAGGACATTAGATACCTTCGGGAGGTACAATGCCCCACGTGGATCTCCAACGTCGTAATGGTGCAAAAGGCAAGTGGCAAATGGGGGATATGTGTGGATTTCACCAACTTTAATACAGCCTATCCGAAGGATGTCTACCCCTTGTCGAAGATCGACGCACTGGTGGATTTGACGGTCAGCCACTCAGTTCTCAGTTTCCTCAATGCATTCTCCGAGTACGAACAGATAAAGATGCACCCTGAAGATGCCAAAAAAACCTTTTTTATTACTAGTGAGGGAATTTATTGCTATAATGTAATTTCATTTGGGCTTAAGAAAGCTTGAGCGACTTACCACCATCTTATGAATATAATTTTTGTTAATCAAAAAGAAAAAAATATTGAGGTGTACGTTGATGATGTGTTAGTCAAAAGTTGATCGACCGCCCAGCATATAAAAGACTTAAAAGAAACATTTCAAACACTTAAAAAATTTAACATGAGATCGAATCCATTGAAATGCACATTTGGAGCATCGACGTGCAAAATCCTGGGATACTTGCTAACCCCAAAGGGCATAAAAGCTAGCCCGAAAAAAATCCAAGCCCTTGCCGACATGCCATCGCCCAGAAACACCAAATAGATACAATAACTAACAGGCCAAATAGCAAGACTCAGTAGATGCATTTCCAAATCAGGAGACAAATAAGCCCCTTTCCTCAAAATGCTTATAAAAGCCAAATATTTCGAATGGATGCCCAAATGCAAAGAAACTTTCACAAACTTGAAATAATCACGCCTCCCCGCCCTCATCCCTCTTCTCTGAAGCCCAAAGACGAAGGAAAAACTCTCCCTTACTTGGGGATCGGGCTGGACGCAATCTGGTCGATCCTACTTAGAGAAGAGGCCGAGAAACAATATTTAAGATACTACACCAGTCTAGTCCTCAGAGACGCAGAACTCAGGTAACCGAATGGAGAAACTAATTTTCTCTTTGATCATTTCAGCACGCGAGCTCTGATTGTACTTTAAGTACATCCCATACAAATTGTCACCGATCACCCGCTGAAGTCTATCCCCACTCGCCTGGAGCACTACGGCCGACTACTCAAATGGGCGATTGAATTCAGCGAATTCAATATCTCCTACGTCTCTCAGACGACAATAAAAGCACAAGTCGTCGTTGATTTCTTGACAGACTTCTCCAAGACTCAAGAACCTAAGGAAGAACTGACGATCGACGGAACCACTTGGACTTTATTCAGGGACGATGCCTCTAATTGATCGGTAGTCGGACTCAAAGTATTTTTGTAAAGTCTAACGGGGGAAAACATCCACCACTCAATCGAAGTAATTTTTCAAGTAACTAACAATCAAGCAGAATACAAAGCTTTGAATGCAAGTCTTCGCCTAGCTTCAAAAATGGGAGCACACTGCACATACAGGTGAAAGTCGGCTCGCAACTAGTTGTCAATCAAACCAATGGCGAATTTGAAGCGAGAGATGAGACGATAGCAAGGTACCTTGAGAAGGTGAGAGCAAAGATAAGGAGGTTCACCAGCTTCAAAATTGAACATGTCCGGAGAGAAGAAAATCATATCGCAGTTCTACTATCCAGAAGCCTTCACTTGGGAGATGGACAGCATCAAAGACTCGATGGGTCTACCATGGAAGAACCATAGGCAATGGAAATTCATGTCAAGGGAAAGAAAAGCTGGATCGACCCATATGTTCACTACCTAGAAACAGGTGTAGAAACAAGAGAAATCAACGAGGAGATCACCAATCGCAAGAGGTTCAAATTCAAAACCGCCCAGTATATAATTGTCGGAGGACAATTATTCAGGAAGTCGACCGCATCTTTGTACCTGAAGTGTGTTAGAGATGACGAGATGAAAGATATTCTCCAAGAACTTCATGTTGGGGAGTGTGAAAGTCACTCCAGAGGAAGAATGCTCTCTCACTGGATCCAGTGATAGGGGTATTTTTGGCCAAATTTATTTAAGGACACAAAAGAGTAATCCAGGAGGCACGTGCAATGTCAAAAATATGGCCCCTGAGACATCAACCACCCCAAAAGCTCCATCTGATAATCAGTCCATAGCTTTTTGCAGTATGAGGACTCGAAATCCTCGGACCTTTCCCCCGTCAAGGGACAATGCAAGTTTTTATTAGTGGTCATTGACTATTTTTCTAGTTTGAAATTTTATTTGGACCGATTGGATCTGTCTTTATGGATTGCCCCTTGTCATCGTCACAAACAACGGAACTCAGTTCGCTGATTAAAGAGTCTGAGAGTTCTGCAAAACCCAAGGGATTAACCTCAAGTTCGCCTTTGTGCATCATCACCAAACTAATGGGTAGGTAGAGGCCGCGAATAAAATCATCCTAAACCTACTAAAGAAGAAAGCAAGAGCGAAGGGAAAGTGGGCAGACCTAATCCTCTCGGTACTATAAGCAATTTAAACAACCTCATCTTCATCCACAGGTCAAACTCCATTCATGCTTTCCCAAGGAATGGAGATTATGTTGTTGATTGAGTACAACAATCACAATCAAGGGTGAGGGATGGCACGAGATAAAAAGCAAAGGGATAATGAGTGATTTCGACCTGGCGGAGGAAAATCGAACGCAACCCTTCGACAAGAAGTCAAACGAAGGACAACCAAATACTTCAACTAGAATGTTTGGGAAAAAGATGTTTGTTCCCGAAGACCTGGTACTAAAAGAAAGCTGACCCCGCGATGAGAAGGCAGGCAGTCGTGAATCTGGATCAAACCTGGAACGGTCCCTACATCAAGCAGAGGGCCAGACCCAGAGCCTATAAACTCAAGACCTTCATGGGAAATGAGGTCCCTCAAACTTGGAACAACAACGGTTTGAAGAGATTCTTTCCTTAATTTTTTTGCAAAAGGCATGAAACATTGACTTGTATTTCTTTTATTTATGAGATAGATCGCTTTTTTTTCCTTCAAGGTACCTTACATCATAAATAAAATGTTGAGATTTTGATATTCTGAAATACTATGTTGTCGCGGTTCAAATAATGAACGAGAAAGAAAAGAATGATTTTTGTTGTTCTACATTCGGGGAACTGATTTCCCAAAATGTATAAAGTCCGTTTAGTGGAAAGAAGGACGTTTCAGCTCTCAGCAGCGACAAGCTCTACAAGGGGCGCAAAAATGATCGTCTGAATCCCTCATAATAACATCAACACTCGGCAGTGACAAGCTCCACGACAGATGTAAAAACGATCGTTAGAGGCACGAAGGCCGTTTCGGCACCCAACATTGAAAGGCTCTGTGAGGGATGCAAAAAAAATCATTTGAAACCCTCATAATAACATCAACATCAAATAACAACAAACTCTGAGAGAGGTGTAAAAACGATCGCTAAAGGTACGAAGGACGTTTTAGCACCCGACAGAGACAGCTCGCGAGAGATGTGAAAACAATCATTCGAAGACCTCATAATAATATTAGCACCCGACAACAATCATTCGAAGACCTCATAATATATTTTACACCCGACAATGGGTGTAAAATATATATCATTAATAACTACAAAATAGTTACAAGTGCTCTTTGATGCCCCTTTATATCAAAATTTCAAATACCTTGCATACCACTTTTTTTGTAATCAGTATAATATGAAGAGTCATCATTTCCTTACATAATAGATCTTTTAAACATAAAACAAAATTGATTATCTTATTCAATTATTATAAGCCGACATTGAAATATACTCTTATATAACTTAAATTTAAGATTCAAGAAAGTAATCAACTTAAAATTATCACACTCATAAATATCTCATTTGTTATTGGTCATTCGGCCTTTTCTTACCACTAAAAATTTCATAGAAAAGCATTACTAACCATATTACTACAAAATCTCCCATCACTCTTCAAAAGCCAACATTAAATATTAACTGTTACATACTTCAAAGCGCACTTAAGTTAACTTTCAAAGATCAGCTTAAATATACTTCATGACTCTCTTCATTGTCCCTGTTAAAAGAATTTTTTCTTAAGAGGATTATTCAATAATTATTATAATAAGTTTTATATATATATATATTTTTTTTTTTTCTTATTATTCATTTTT
>NW_018164781.1:341995-342694 GCF_001263595.1 Phalaenopsis equestris | reverse complement strand
TGTAGGAAGCCTAAACTGATGATCAGATGGATAGACTCTCACACATGGTATGCACCTAAAGTCTAGGAAGCCTACACTGAGGGTTAAGTGGATGGACTCTCACCTAGACCTAAAGTCTAAGAGGTCTACACTGAGGACTAGGTGGATGGATTCTCACCTAAGGTGTGTACTCCTAAAACTCTAGGAAACCTACTCTTTAACTTATGCTTAAGGTGATTTAAGGTTTTCTATATCTTCCAATTAATTAAATCATCAATCCCCATCTTTATGACTTAACCATGGAACAAAAATAACAAAACAAACGAAAAGATGTTAATAACCATGGAACAAAACTAGTAAGGCAAAAAAACGGGGAAAACAATAAGTGAATCAGCCTCAAAACATTCAAACTTTTTCAAAATTGTAACTAAATCGGCTCTCAAGAAGAGCCTTTAAATCTGCTCCAAGACAGTGTTTTGGTCGGCCCAAAATAACATTTAAATATTTCAAATCAGCATGTAAATTATTGCTTAAATGATGCCCAAAACTTTTCCAAAACGGTGCATAAACAACCCCAAAATGATGCTTTTAACGCCTCCAAAACAGCATTAAAACAGTGTCAAAATGGTGTTCATAATATGCCTTTGATGTCTCCAAAGCAGTGAATAAAACAATCCCAAAACATCTCAAAACAATGTGCGTTTAAATTGTGACCAAACC
>NW_018164781.1:330633-340125 GCF_001263595.1 Phalaenopsis equestris | reverse complement strand
TTTTTTATTTTTGTCAAATTTAAGTGCATCCATTTCCAAATAAAAGATAGAGAGAGAGAGTTTGAATTGATGATGAAAAAATTATTCCATACGAAATGCATGCGGTGTCGGACATGCACCGCTCATCACACTCCATCCATTTAAAAAAAAAAAGAGAAAATAAAAATGGGTCCCACTAAAATATAATTTTTACTATGATAAGTGGTGCAGATTAGACACCGCATGCGGTGTCCGTATGGGATAATTTTTCGCGATGAAGTCGTGCAGTGTCAGATGAGTATCGGACACCGACAAGGCTCCAACACGTGTCGATGAAGACATAGAAGTGTCCAATTTAAATAATATTAAAAATATATGACACATGCAGGATGAGAACACGCACAAAACATGTGCATGGCAAGTGTCTTAAATTAATGAATTTAATATATATATATATATATATCGATGTTGTGATGTTTGTGTTCCTATGTCTGTATTCGTGCAACATAGGTTTAATTCATGTTAAAAAGCGAGAAAATGTTTACCTTGGTCGGTAAAGTTGAACAGAGGCGGCAGCGGCCGGCCGTCGGGGAGGGACGAGTTTGGGTCTCTCAATTCATCAAAGAAGGGATGAGCACAGGCCTCTAACTGCAGGGTTTCAAAGAACAAAGTTAAAAATGCATTAAGAAAATAAATTTCTGTTTAAATATTATATAAGCCGTGATTAGAGCATTTACATACATGCCACCAAGTTCTTATGTATTTACATATTGAACCCCTAAGTTTTTCTTTTTAACATGTATGTATACGAGAAAATATTGCATCAGGACTCCGCATGTAGAGTTACGTGCGGAGTCCAATGAAATCACGCCACGTGGCGGTGACAGAAAAAATAATGTTCGGTAACACAAGAGAATATTCTTCCCGTGTTATTCAGGTGTTTTTATGTGTTATTCTAGTGTTATTGATGTGTTATTGTGTTATTATAACACCAGAAATATTCTCAGAACACAATAACACATGAATAACATACAATAACACTTGAATAATACGGAATAACACGGGAGGGAATATTCCTGTGTTACCGGGCCGATTTTTTTTTTAGTCACCTCCACATTGCGTGATTTCATTGGACTCTGGACGTAGCTCTACATGCGGAGTCCTGATGTAATATTTTTTCATATGCATACTGCCCAAATGTTTCATATCACATCAAAAGCACCACCGCTTTATAAAAACTGCAATACACATTTTCTACTTTTTCATGCATGGACAAGGTCTTAAATATGTAAATACATGGAAATTACGCGGTATGTATGTAAATTTTTGTATATGATAACATAAAAGGCTAAACTTTACCATTTGGAAATACTTTTCTTCTTATCCATTTATTACTTCTCAATTCTGTTCGTAGTGAATCAGCATAAAGTTAAGACACTATTAAACTTCAAAATAGTCCCCAGACTATTTGTAATTGACAAATTCAATCCAAGAATGTCACATTTTTTACAAATTAGTCCCTAAATGTGGCCCGTAGGGGTCTAAGTGAGTCAAGACGACACGTGAACCAGCTCAATAAGTGGCCGGTGAACTGAGCTCGAATAGCGATTAAACCAAGCTCAAGCTAGTCCCGACTTGACTCGTTAACTCGTGAGACGGCTTGTTTAAAAAATATTAATATAAACTACATTCAAAATATATTAAATTTAAAGACTTTATATTAAAAATGTTCAAAAAATAATATTTTACATTTTATATTAAGTGATTTCTTATTATTTCTCTTGCAATTGCTCATTCTATTTGTTATTTTAATTAACATTACCTTAAATTAATATTTTTTTCTCTCTTTTATAATAAATAAGACGTCTCCTCTTAGTCTTAAACTCGAGTTTGAACTCAATAAAATTAATCAAGCTCAAGCTTAAGTCGAGGATAGATCGAGGTCGACTCGACTCTTTTAAACCCCATTTGCACAAGGTGCCTTGAAATTCAACAAGTATTGGTAGATAAAACAAGTTAGAACATGAATTATGCTAATGTTTGATTAAGAAGAGGTATGTCATAATTTATATTGGAAGTAATGCCAATCTGTTATTAATATAATACACAATTAGGGAGGTAATTGAACTTGAGATTATCAACAAAGTTATTGTTTAGTAATTAGTATTGATTATATAAGAGTAAGATAGTTTAAATTGAAGATAATAAGGAATGGGAGAACATAAGCAAATCGTTATGCCGATAATTCTACGAAAATCCGTTAAATGGTGAAAGAGAGATTTTTTTTTTTTAATTTAGAAATTTTAACTTTGATGGTTTGTTATAAAGTCTATTTTGTGCACAAATATATGCAAAAAATATACCTACTTTATGTTAGATCAACCATTTTAATGTCGACGCATTTAACATAGTTTTCTACCTATTCTGTTATCCTATCTCCAACCATATATGCTTGAACCATCAAAGTTTAATCTGCATTAGCCTACAACCATACATGCTTGAACCATCAAAGTTTAATCTGCATTAGCCTATCTTTAACCGATGAGTTCCTGTCACGGCCTCTCTAATACAATCATTTCTTAATTAATTCCTCCTAATTCTGCGACAAATCCATCCTAACTTGACTTTTTGATCACTTAACACTCGGATTTATCTATCTCATTTCTAGTTATAGTTCATACGTGTGCTTGGAAGTATAACATAAGCCAATATCATCATAATTTAGCGAAAGTTATAATTTTGTCTAGATGTTAATTGCAAAAATCACACATTATAGAAATTTTTTAGAGATGATAAAATTAGCAAAAGCCTAAACACCATGAGCAAAATACTTACGGCCATTAATCTCGACTTCGGCGAGTATTGGAGCAGCTTCGAGATGAAATCCACAGCCTCAGGAGGTATTCTTTTACTGAAGACCTGAATGCTGAAGTTTGCTTAGTAAACCCCTAACATGAACTTACTATAAAAATTTTACTGCCTTGGCTTACCTTGTTCCATGGATGAGCTTTAATTTGAGGAAATTTGAACTCTGTGTAGTTTGGATTCATGCATTTAATTTCTTCCCTTGTTGGTGTTCCTAAAACCTTTTTTTCAGCAGTACAAATCAGTTCACCATGGCCAACAAAAGGGTGCGATATGAAGACAAATAGTATATAAAATTGGAATATATCCATACATGTCACACAATTCACATTATTTACGTAGAGAAAGGTGCTAAAATAGTCCCCTGACTATATACATGGGGTTATTTTAGTCTCTGAGTCTATAAAAGTGTCAAATTAGTCCCCTGATTATTTTGATATGGGCTAAAGTCGTCCCCAGAGAGGACTATTTTAGCCCCTATTAAAACAGTCTGGGGACTAAATTGACACTGGATACTATTTTGAATTTTGCCCATATTGAAGAAGTTTGGGACTAGTTTGACACCTTTATAAACTTTTGCGACAGAAATGGCTTCCTGCAAGGAGTCGTTAAGGGACCAATTACATGTTTCTCTATTTACGTATATAATGCCTGAACTTAGATTTTTTACATTTTTAGCACTTCATTTTTGCATGAAAAGGCGTATTTCACATTTTAAAAGTCAGTAATAGCGAAATTTTCCATGTGATATGAAGGATTTGAGTGTTACAAATATATAAAATCAAAGTTTAGGTTAGAAATGTAGATACATATGAATTATTTTCTTGTAGATAGCAGACCTTAATAATCTCCACCAGCTGATCAACACCACTGTCCCCAGGAAACAAAGGCTGCATAAGATATGCTTATTAAATAATTAAAGAAGAGGACTATTGTGTATTTCTTGACTAAGCTACAATATCATTATTACAAACCTGTCCTGAGAGAAGCTCGGCCAACACACAGCCGGCAGACCACATGTCGATCGCAGTGCTATATTCTGTTGCTCCAAATATGAGCTCAGGAGCACGATAGTAACGTGAGCAAATGTACGAAATATTAGGCTCACCTTGAACCTGCAATTAAACCGAGATATTAAATAAAGTAAATAAAAATGGAGCATAAAAAATAGTGCATATTACAGACCAATTTTTTGGCACTACCAAAATCACAAAGCTTTAGCTGATGAGTGTGAGGATTGACCTGCAAAGTCAAAGAGAATGTCAGCTAACATTTTTCAAGTAAAATATTCACAATGTCTGAATTAAAAAATAGATTTTGTAAATTTAAGGCAGATGAATTCTCTAAACATACCATATATCCAACTAACAAAAGAATATGTAGCCAGGAGAAACATGAAAAATACAGTTAAGTAGAATGGGGAATGATGAATTTTATTAGAAATTGCATAGTCATTGGTTCATTGCTTATTTATAACCATCAAATGTGGTTGTTTAGGCACATTGACATTTAGCTAAGAAGAAATATAACATTTGTAAATCTTTCCTCCAAAAATATAACATTCTCAATCCCACAAGTTTTGTTGAGCATTGCTTTATGAATCTAGCCAACTTAACTCAATCCACCTCTTCTAATTCATAATCATTCCATGTAAATTCTATTTGCTTTCTATTTTATCATTTTCTACCCTGCATTTTACATTCCCAAACCACAAAAGTCTACTTTCCATCACCTTATCCTCCATAATGCTAGTATAACCACCTCATTCCATTACTAGAATCGATCATAGATTCTCATTTTTCACTCAAATTAAATATTAGCAACTTCTTTTTTCTTCTACAATTGCATCTATATGGTGTAGTGATTCTAACAATAGATTTATAAACTTTATTTTCAACCCTCGATGATACTCTTGTATTACGCAATATTCCCAAGATTTTTCTCTATTTCAAGTCTATAGCTCTACAAGTTGAATCAATATTCATATCATGATTGTTATGCATAACAAATCCAAAATACTTATGTCTATCAGATGTACATTTCGCTTGCTCTTCCAAAAATATTGAACAACAACAAAGCCTTAATCCCACTACGCGGGGTTTGCTACATGAATCCTTTTTCTCCATTGCGTTCTATTTAGTGTCATATTTTCATTTAATTCCAACAATATTGAACACAACTTATTAAATTCACATTCTTTAAAATCGCATATCATGCATTTAGCCTTGCAAGCATGGAATAAACCTTAGAAAACAAGCTCAGGGTAAAGTAACTTCTTAACAATGAAAAAAAGATTAATCATATAATTAATTAAAGTGGTAAAAATTAAGCATTACTGCAAGTTGCTCTACTCAAGGGCTCATCACAAAGCTAAAACAATCTAACTGGTTGTCCATGCAAAGTGACATACATGGCCTGCTCGGTTTGCTAGAAAAAGAATGCACTGCATTTCTATTAAGGAGTTTGAAAATTTTGGGTGTTTAGTCAGATAAATTTCAAAATTACAATATATTTGGAATTCATTGTATTTGGGCGAATTCTAAATACGGCGATGTGTAAAGTATTGCTTGCCGCCATCGTCAACACCCGCAAACCACCGTCAGCACCTGTAGCAACCGCTGGTCGCCGCCGGCCGCCGCCATATGTCATTAGCCCGTCACCACCAGCCATGTATTTTATATTGGTTCCATTTTTATTCAAACTAAACAAGAAAATATAAAGGCCTGTATTTATTTTATACTGAACCAAAGAACATCAAATTATTTCAAATACAATACATTACTTTACGCATACTCATTTTTCATCAAGCCAAACAACTCCTATAGCTAAAAAAAATTATAGCTAAAAAGAAAGAAAACAAATTTAAATATTTCCCTGATACTTGAAGATTCAAAAATCAAAAGACAAATTGAACATCATGCTAACTAAATTAAGAAACCAAAAAGAAGAGCTTCTCTCACCAACAAATTTTGGGGCTTAATATCACGATGGCATACCCCCACGACACCATGAATATAAGCAAGTGCACGACACATCTATCCTTAAACAACATCAAATATATCAAAAAGGGTGAAAATGAAAAATTTGCAAGCCTAAAAAAACTTATTTTGTAATAATATCATACACAAATAACATATTTATAGATCATATACCTGGTACAAATAAAGTCGAATATAGATCAAAGGCATGTGTTGGTTTATCCGTAAATAATGTCTTGACATGCGATAAACAGTTTCAGGAACGTATTCTAAAACAAGATTCAAGTATAGTTCATCTTTTTCGGTTGTTGAAAAGAAGTGTTGATATAGCCGAACGACATTAGGATGATCAACCATTTGCATTATCTGTAACTCCCTATTCTTATATCTCTTATCTTGAAGCACCTTCTTGATGGCGACCGTTTTAGATGTTTCTATACACTTGGCCTACACAAAAATAACTTTTATCATTGTCTAACTCAGAGCATAAGAAATTGATCCAATATCTTCAACTTAGTATAATGACTCCGCATAATCCACAATAACATACTTGAAAGACAACACCGAACGAACCGGTGCCAACCACACGTTCCACCATGTAGGAGACTGCCTGAAAACCGAAAGAAAAATTTAACAATAATGAAAAAGTTAATATTTTTAATCCATGAAACAAAAAAATCCTCCAACATAACATAACATGAAGCAATAAATCAAGCAATAAAATGCTGTAAAAAAAGCTAAAAAAGGCAAGCAAGTGAAAATTAATTACTATATTGTTGTTAAAAAGTTCAGTTTTTAACGAATTGAAGCACGGGTATTCTGCTCAGTCACCATACAAAAGTCAAATCTAGCTGGAAAGAAATTAAAATTCAGCAAA
Organism: Phalaenopsis equestris; assembly: GCF_001263595.1. Lineage (NCBI taxonomy): Eukaryota > Viridiplantae > Streptophyta > Magnoliopsida > Asparagales > Orchidaceae > Phalaenopsis > Phalaenopsis equestris. The sequence goes on along the minus strand of NW_018164781.1, from coordinate 333,426 downwards.
GATATAGCTCTAAATAGTAGAACAGGAACAGTATAACTCAAACTTAAGAGTTCTTGAATACTAGTTTGGAACAAAGTTGAACTTGAAATTTTTATTTGCAATATCACCTGTTTTGGCTGACCATCCTGACCATCAATTGTTGCTGCAATTATCTGACCAGCCTCAATTCCATTCCCTTTCAAGATTCTACCTTCCACTTCCTACATGGGCAAAAAATGTAATCAAAAGCTTAAAAATGCCACAATGGTGATAATAACTGATAATAAATATATTTACAGAAATTTACATACATATCACACAATTCTTATGAAAATTCACATATCTAACATCTAAAATTTGATACTTACATTTATAACACCTTGGTGCCATAAACCTAAAGCATAAAAAGGTGCATTTGACTTTTAAAAAGTTAGAAAAGCGGTATTTTTTATGTGATGCTAAAGATTTGAGTTTTAAAAATGTAAATATTAAAGTTAGGTTAAATATATAAATACATAAGAATTATGTGGTATGTATGCAAATGCCCCCATACTTAAATAACCACAAAAGGAAGAAAGAATCCTATACAAGCTTGGAAAATGACAACTTACCTTATCATTTAGCTCATCATCTCTAATCTTCATAGCATACAATTTCTTCGGAAGCTTTTCGATATCCACCTTAGCATTTTCGTTCGAAGTGCCAGAATTGGATGAGCTTGTAGTAGACTTCAAATATTTTGAAATTGCACTTTGTTTCACGGGCATTGCTTTGTCTTCAACTTCAGAAGACTTTTTTGTCGTTTTCTTGTCGCCCTTCCCTTTCTTTGTGTTAGAATCACCGCCCTATTGCATGTTTGAATTAAAAGCCATGAGATAAATTTTAAATTTATAATTTTATATATTTAGAAGTAGTATCAACTCACTTCATTTAGTGAAAAAAAGTTAAGAAAAAGGAGCTAAAACATCAACGAAATTAAGGATTACATATTTCATATTCCACCTCACTAATGAAGTCTTACATATACAAACAGAAGGTTTTAATAGTCAGTCTAATATCCTATTCTTACATTCATACAAACATTAAAACAAACAATAAACTCAATCAAAATCAGATCAACAGCTATACTCCATGCAATTTTCAAATTATAAGTCAAACTCTCCAACTCAATAACAATAAGTGTTTAAAACAAAAGTAGAGATTTTTAAAGAAGGAGGTACAAACATATCACATAATCTTTATTCATTTGCATATATAACCTAAAACATTAATATTTATACATATAGCACCCAAATCTTTAATTACATCAAAAAAGCCAACTAAAAGGCTTTCCTTAAATGAGAGAAACCCTATAAAAATTTTCAGACCCATTAGACATGAGAAATTCATGATATCTATGTCAGTTCATCAAATGCGGTTGATTGAGGCAAACAATTCCATTATCCTGAGCTTTTATCAGATATCAATCAATCAAATTCTTCAAATCAATAAAGATTGAATATTTAAAACAAAAGTTTACATTTTTAATGATTGAGCATGAAATGCAAACAAAAGTTGAGATGCTTCGCAAGAGAAATCTATGAAATGTATTTCAATTCATCAGATTTAAAATGATTAAGATAAAAAATTCCATCAACCTTCCCCAAAATAAAACGTGAGAGAGGAAAATAACCAGACAAAAGCCCAAATAATAACGAAACTAAAGGATCAGATACAAACAGCATTGCCGCGGCTGAATGTGAAGCTCTTAAACCTCCGAATCACATTCATTTTCGTTTTTCTCCAAACTCCGTCCTTTTTCCCCAAAATGCCGACGCAAAGTAACCAACTTTCTGTTTCTTCCCCAAAACCTGAAGAGAACAACCACTCTCCCCCTTCTCCTCTCCTTCCTCAACGGCCCAACGCAGATAGAGAGAGAGAGGGAGAGAGAGAGAGGAGGAGGAGGAAGGAAGGGAAGAGGAAATAGCAATGGGAACGAAGATCTTCTTTTCTGACTTCTTCGGAGGCTTCTCTATCTTTCTCAACCTTTCTGGTTTTCTATTTTCCTTCTTGAAAACGGTTGAAAAAGAGCAGTTTGCACCTTTGACCCAAGTCGAATGGCGGGGAGAAGACGACGACGACGAGATTTGCGAGCGAAGGATTTTGTTTGCTGTCACCGTGTCACGGGCGAGAAGGCCTCAGAGCGAATTCGGATTTATCTTTTTGCTTTATTTTTCCTTTTAAGGTGTATGGAGTCAGAGGATATAAATTTTAGTATTTTATTAAATTTTATAAAAAATATATATATATTTATATAAACCGCACTTTCAATCATCGACAGTCACATCATCATATATGTCATTAGCAGGCAGCGTGATCACCGGACTTACGGACGTCGGAACGGAATATTTTTTTCGTAGAAGTTTATATTTACATTTCATGCTCTTATTAATATTGTCATTTTTGTTGTATATCATTGAATATTGTATTGTATGACACATACAAACTACAACGTTATGATGTATTATGTAGCTTAAATTATATAGTAATGCACTCGATAAAGTGTACGATAGGATGTGTTAATGAGCAATCAAGTTATTGAACTCGTTGAAGACGAATTAGCTATGAGCAGGGTTTGAATTGGTTGTCAGATGAGCTCTCAAACCTATTTTGAGTAAGTTGCTTGATGCTTTCGATGAGTTATAGTGGTTCAAAATGAACTGATGAGTTATTGATGTCGTTCTTGTTAAGCTATTGCATGCGTGGATCGAATTTGAATTAACATGCAAATTGATTTTATAGGTTATTACGTATAACTTAATATGTCACTGAGGG
>NW_018164781.1:297557-328374 GCF_001263595.1 Phalaenopsis equestris | reverse complement strand
AGTGTGGCGGTAGCCAGGAGGCGGCGGCGGCAGGCAGGCAGGCGGGGGAATGCGGCGGCATGCGGGTGGGAAGCGGCGACTGCAGGCGGGTGGGAGAAGACGACTGAGGGCGGCAGGCAACAGAGACTTGCCTATAACATATTACATGAATGATGTAATTTAAATTAGGTTGAATTCTTAATTCAGTCAAAATGAACTACAATATAAACTTCAAATTCATTAAAAATTTACATTATATTATAAATTTTCATACCAAACATAGAATTTTCTCAAATTTGAAAAAAAAATTACAGTACACCACTAATTCACTCAAGCAAACGGCCCCTAAATATATAGGGTTTCCAAAATTTAAACATTTGGTTAGATGAAAACGAAATGTTTGTAAATTTTTTTGTAAATTTAGATTCCAAATTTGTTATATTTTGGCGATTTTCACAAACATTGAAATCTACAATCAACTACCGTTGTCTCTGTTTACCGTCTGCCATTGCCACCACCATTCCCCACAGGGCATCACTGCCACTGTCGCCACCGGTACCAAACAACACCTAATAAATAATTTCATTCGCATTTTTAATGACTTCCATCACAAATTTGTAAATTGTCATTACTTTTGAGAGTTCATTTGATTGCTCAAACAAAAAATGGCAAATATATTTTAAAATTTTTAAAAGCTTATAAATCACCAAAGACTGAACTTGTCTTGATGTCCACATTATGTGCCTCAACTCTATTTCCACCCTTAAAACTCGCTTAATCTTTATTTGTAAGTTTAAGGTGTTTTGAAAAAATGTACAGCTCCCTTTCCATCCCCTCCTTTTGAGCAAAAGCTTATGGCTCTATTTGGGCTAATCATAATATCAAGATTTCACTTTAATGGAAAGAGCTTAAGAGCAAAATCCATTTTTTAAGCCCAAACTCTTTATAGCATTGGAGATAGTTTGGTTTTTTCACTCTTTCATGACCTTTATGTAGAGATTTTGACAAATAGGTTTTTTTATTATTATTTTAACCTACCAAAAATGCATGTATTGCCCTTATGATGATTGATGATGTTTGGGTCCCTTCACATACTCTCTTTATGCCAAATTCAATTTTGCTTCAATGAATTTTAAGCACAATTGTTGAAGGTGGAAAGGATATAGATTGATGGAATGGAGAAAGGATCTACTGTAATAATTTGTGAAGGATGCCATTTTCAAAAGTTTTGAGAACTTACATTAGTTTGAAGATGTTTGGTTCAAAGGGAAATTTATAAAACTAACTAGTTTGTTAAGATGGCTTTCTTGTTTGGGCTTAAATAGCTAATAGATTGGAACATCATGGTTTGATTGTCCATAACTATTGTAAGCTATGCAATACATCCATGCAATAGCATGCTCAAATCATTTTTGGGTGGGGCCCATTTATAATATGACTAATTCAAAATTTGCTACTCGTTAAAAGATTCCCCGCTCTTCAACCCAACTTACAATAAATCCTAAATGATCACAATAAAAAGATTGTTACACCGATGTCTAGCCTAAGGGCAATTTAGTCTTTTGTACGCCTAAGAGCAATTTAGTCGTTTATTATTATTGTTGTTGGGTATAAATAAAACTATTATGTTTAGGGTTAGGTTTGTGCGTGAGATTGAGTCTTGTATCTTAGGCTTAAGGTTTGGGAGAGACTTCCTACCACTCGAATTGTAAGTGCATATTTTTTTTTCTATTTATGTGTGTTATTAGTGATGTATTGTTTTGAAATGCTGCTTGAGAAATAAAATTTATGTTTGCCCTAAATCCTATAGAAAAGCATGTTGATATTGTAGTCAGATCGCATCAAAAACTATATTTGCTCATCACATTTATTTTAGTTTATAACATATGGTGATAGAAATATATTGCTCTTCAATGAAAAATTTTATCCTATACGGGGAATTCAAGTTAAACTTTGTAAATGAATTTAAAATCGAAATGGTCAAACAAGACATTTGAATGTCACAAATCATGCAAAGCATCATGTATATAATTAAATCAACGGCTCTAAATCCACTAATTATAAAGAGAGAGAAAAAAAAAATGAAATTATGCTAAATATACTAGTGATTGAACCTATTTCTATTCCATAAACACAAATCCATAGATGAAGACTTGGGCTCTATTTTTATCATAATTGGTGAATCTCTTTATATTTCAACAACACATTTCTCTCTCTCTTTCTCATAAGGACCACCCAATTCTTATGTATTTACATATCTAAGACCAAAATTTTATTTTTACTTGTGTACCTCCCAAATCATCAATATCACAACAAAAGTATCACTATTTTAAATTTTAAAAAGTGAAATACATATATTCATGTTGAGAAATTAGGGCAAAGAAAAACATGAATTGACACAAATCCAGAAGAACACACTGAGATTTACGAGGTTCGGCAAAGATGTCTACATCCTCGGGAGCAGAGCGGCGACTTCTTTTTCAATATTCAGAAAAGAGTACATAATACATCTCATAGGCTCACCTAGGGTTACAAACATGATATATATATAACCATATAGTACAATATGTAATTACTTAAATTACATCTGTACCAAACCGCAGACAGTTTCCCTCTCACCCCGAACCTACATAATGAAACTCACCCGATTTGACAGAACCTTCCGCTCCACTCCGCTCTTTTTCGCTCCACTCCACTCATGGGCTCCGCTCCACTCCAGCATCTGTCCCATTTATGGTATATGAGTCATACCTAACAAATCTCTACCCTAGCGAATATCCAGCCCCTTAGAAGAAATACATATACCCAACAAATCTTCACCTTGGCGAATATACAACCCCTTAGGAGAAATACAAATGCCTAAATAATCTCCACCTTGCAGAATATTCAGCCCCTTAAGAGAAATATATATGCCTAACAAATCTCCACCTTGGCGAATATCCAGCCCCTTGGGAGAAAATACATCATGAAGTTTCTTATGCACCAATGTGGGTTGGGTCATAAATCTTTTTAAATAATCCATTAATTAAGATAACATTAATTTTCCCAGAAAAGCAACAGAATCTTTTCGAAAAAGGATTGAAATATTCCCTTAATTAAATTTCTTTAATTAAGTATTTTCCTTAATTAAGTTTCCCAGAAACAGAAATTTCTCTTAATTAAATTTTCCTTAATTAAACTTTCTCAGAAGTCCTTTTCCTTAAACTTCCAAGAAAAGCTCTTATTTCCTTCTCGAAAAGCTCCGCCTCCGCTTTCCAGAGAAGCTCATTTTTCCTTCCAGAAAAACTCTGTTTTCCTTCTTAGAAAAAGCTGTCTCCGCTTTACTTCCAATTATGTTGCTCTATCGCTCCCTCTGTCGCTCGAACACCTCTGCCTTTCGCAGAAATTGCAAAAATCCTCCTTTACAAAGCTGCTTCGCCCACACACAATCTGTTTCGCGATTTGCTTCGCCCGATCGCTGTCTGGTTACGAACTGCCGAGAACCGCAGCCAAATTTTCTTCTCTTATGCCGAAATTTTTCTTCCTTGCCCTCAAATCACTCTGATACCACTTGTTGAGAAATTAGGACGAACAAAAACAGAAATCAACACAAATCCATAAGAACACACAGAGATTTACGAGGTTCAACAAAGATGCCTACATCCCCGGGAGCAGAGCGGCGACTTCTTTTTCAATATTCAGAAAAGAGTACAAAATACAAGATTCAGAATCCCATAATCTCATAGGCTCACCTAGGGTTACAAACAAGACATATATATAACACTATAGTGCAATATGTAATTACTTAAATTACTTGTGTACCAAAATGCGGGGGTGTTGCCCCCGCACCCCTAACCCACATAATGAAATTGGTGAATCTCTTTATATTTCAACACACATTTATCTCTCTCTTTGTCATAAGGTTGGCCAACCAATTCTTATGTATTTACATATCTAAGACCAAAAATTTATTTTTTACTTACATACCTCCCAAATCATCAATATCACAACAAAAGTATCACTATTTTTAATTTTAAAAAGTGAAATACACATATTCATGTTGAGAAATTAGGGCAAAGAAAAACAGGAATTGACACAAATCCAGAAGAACACACTGAGATTTACGAGGTTCTACAAAGATGCCTACATCCTCGGGAGCAGAGCGACGACTTCTTTTTCAATATTCAGAAAAGAGTACATAATACAATATTCATAATCCCAGAATCTCAGAGGCTCACTTAGGGTTACAAACATGACATATATATAACACTATAGTACAATATGTAATTACTTAAATTACCTTTGTACTAAACCGCGAGGCGTTGCCCCCGCACCCCCAACCCACATAATGACTCCCCCGATTGAACAGATCCTTTCGCTCCACTCCGCTCATGGGCTCTGCTCCACTCCAGCATCTATCCCATTTATGGTATATGAGTCATACCTAACAAATCTCTACCCGACAAATATCCAGCCTCATAGGAGAAATACATATACCCAACAAATCTTCACATTGGCGAATATCCAGCCCCTTAGGAGAAATACATATGCTTAAATAATCTCCACATGCAGAATATTCAGCCCCTTAGGAGAAATACATATGCCTAACAAATCTCTACCTTGGCGAATATCCAGCTCCTTAAGAGAAAATAGGTCACAAATCTTTTTAAATAATCCCTTAATTAAGATTACCTTAATTTTCCCAGAAAAGCAAAAGAATCTTTTCGAAAAAGGATTGAAATATTCTCTTAATTAAGTTTCTTTAATTAAGTATTTTCATTAATTAAGTTTCCCAGAAACAGAAATTTCTCTTAATTAAATTTTCCTTAATTAAACTTTCCCAGAAATCCTTTTCCTTAAACGTCCAAGAAAAGCTCCTATTTCCTTCCCGAAAAGCTCCGCCTCCGCTTTCCAGAGAAGCTCATTTTTACTTCCAGAAAAACTCATTTTTCCTTCTCAGAAAAAGCTCAGTCTCTGCTTTCCTTCCAATTATGTTGCTTCGTCGCTCCCTCTGCCACTCGAACACCTCTGCCTTTTGCAGAAATTGTGAAATCCTCCTTTACAAAGCTGCTTCGCCTGCACACGATCTGTTTCGTGATTTGCTTCGCTAGATCGTTGCCTGGTTGCGAACTGTCGAGAACCGCCGCCAAATTTTCTTCTCTTGTGCCGAAATTTTTCTTCCCTGCCCTCGTATCAGACTCTGATACCACTTGTTAAGAAATTACGACGAACAAAAACAGAAATCAACATAAATCCATAAGAACACACAGAGATTTACGAGGTTCGGCAAAGGTGTCTACATCCCCTGGAGCAGAGCGACGACTTCTTTTTCAATATTCAGAAAATAGTACAGAATACAAGATTCAGAATCTCATAATCTCATAGGCTCACCTAGGGTTACAAACATGACACATATATAACCCTATAGTAAAAATATGTAATTACTTAAATTACTCATGTACCAAACTGCGGGGTGTTGCCCCCGCACCCCTAACCCACATAATGAAACTCCCCCGATTGGACAGATCTTTTCGTTCCACTCCGCTCGTTGGCTCCGCTCCGCTCCAGCATCTGTCCCATTTATGATATATGAGTCATACCTAACAATTCATGCATAGATAAGGTATCATATATGTAAAAATAAAAATTTGTGTTGGACAGGTAAATACATAAGAATTGTGTGGAATGCATGTAAATTTTCCAAAAAAAAAAACCAAACAATGCAGATTTTAAGAAATGGAAACTTTGGCTCCTCGTGCAACCAATAATACAAATATCTTATCATACTCGACCATCAAAAACGCCATTTTTATCACAAAATACTCCGCATAACATAGTTGGGCTAATTTAATCTTTTATAAAATGAACCTTCAAATCTCCATGATGCATCTCTTATTGCATAATACTACTGATATATTTTTCCACATTATTTACTCCAACATAACATGAGAAATTTTATCTTTATTGATATCCACGAACTTCTATACGACAAATCAATTCATCAACTCTGAAGAATAACTTAATTAAGCATAATAGAAAGAAGTGAAACTCATGTGACTCAATGAAGATTATGAAAGTTATTCAATCTATCTATTTGTTAGCAAATGAGTTATTTTAAGGTTGCTCAATTGAAGCATACAGCATACTTTGTTGTGTAAATCAAATTCCGACAAAATATACTAAATTTAACCGGTCACTTATTTAACTAACTCACTTTGTTGTGTAAATCAAATTCCCACAAAATATACTAAATTTAACCGGTCACTTATTTAAAAGGCTAAACCAAGTTCCTACAAAGTATATGTGGTTACATTGACCACATATAGTTTGCAATGTGGCTGCTAGCAGCCATTTTGCAGCACAACAAATATTAGAAAAAAAATAAACTTTATCTCCATACTAGACAATAACGAGATGAGGAGCTTTATAAGCAATCACCTTTCTCCCTAGAAAAAATATCAGTCTTTCAATCACTAAAGTTTCGTAGGGTTTGTTTGGGGGCAACTGTAGTTGTTTGAAGTAGTAGTTGTGACGTTGCCACAGAAAAAAAATACTGTTCAAAAAATGCAAGAGCAATGCAATTGCTCTTGCATTTTTTTTTTTCCAAAAAGTCATATCACCGGCAACAACTACACTTAGCTTACTGTTCAAAAAATGCAATTGCTATTACATTTTTTTTTTCAAAAAGTCATATCACCGGCAACAACTACACTTAGCTTGGTCAGGTTGCAAAACGCCTTGGTCAGGTTGCAGAACGCAGCTTCCTACCATAACTTTTTGTTTTGCCAAACGTCATGAAATAAGATGCAGCACCCCACAGCTGGCCCAAACACAGCCTAAGTCTGACAGAATAGAAAAGAATTCATAATAAAGATTCTACCCCTCAACAACTAGAACTCTAATTATCACTTTTGCAGAATGATGATTTTCATCCTACTCTTGTCTCTAAGAAATTGTTTGGGTTGACTTTTGTGTCATGTCATTTATTTTTTATTTCAATTTTATTTTAGGTGTGGTTAGATTTGAAATAAAACATATTTGATATGTTAAAAACATGATTTTAATTTTATTGAACATTGAATAAATTAATTTTTGTGGTGATGGCAACAGTCATGGGCAAAACATTCAAACCCGCTAAAAGTTGTTTTGAATATTTTAAAAAGATTCATTTATTTCTAAAAATGAAAAATAAAAACAAGTGAAAAATGCACTAAACAAGCATGCTTAAAAAGAAAAAATAAAAAAGGATCCCAAATGGAACCTGAGTATCTAAGTTTTGCCCTCTCTTTCTACAAACTCATACAAACTTATTTCTTCACCCATAATAATAATATATAAGTTATGTTCTTCACCACACTCTTGGCTTGATAAAGTCTCAAGTATTTAGAGATAATAATACTTAAGCCTTGTGCTTAAAAATCCACTAAAAATCAACAAAAAGTTAACAAGCAACAAAAGAAAACTGGCACAAAGAGCTTCCAATGCAAGTGGGGTAATTGAAGGAATCCGGATTCTTTCCAATTAACAGGGCAACATATCTCAGCCATCCAATTTAGATTTGGATGGTTTGGATTAACACCACCAAACATGATCAAAATAGCTTTGGTATTGAGGTTAATCCCAAACATTCAATCTGGAATGGATGGCTGAGATGGAAAAAAAATGTAGGCTGCACCGCTTAATTGGGCATCAATAAAACCAGCTAACAACCTCTGCAGCTTTGAGGTTGATATCAGGAAAATGAAGAACAGACAATTACAAGTTATCAGAAACATTTTACTAAGTCAGGCTTTCAACAGATTTTCCTTTTATTTCTGGAATAAATCAAATGATATGTTCATAACAAAAAATAACATATTTTGGAGACCTTTTTGAGGGACAATCATTCAAAACTAAACTACCGCATATAAATTTTGTTGAATTTCTGAAATAAATTACAAGTTATTTCCCTAGCCAGTAAAAGGACAAGGAAACCAATTACCATGAATAATTAAACACTTAAAATTTCCAAAACTGAAACCTCTTATCAAACAAATTGGTATATTTTAAAAACTCAAACTTCACAAACCTCAATGAATCAGTGTGAACTTAAAAAGCTTAGCTTTTAGTACCTTCCTGCATCTCTGTATCATTTGAGTTCCTTCCTTGCACCAGTCTTCCATAACAGCAGCTACAAATACTTACTGTAGCTTGCCATGATCAAAAGAGAGAGAGTTCCTGGCAGCATAGCGAGCAATGGATCTCTGCACACAATTCCATCTTTTCCATCCAATTTTCGTTCCTTCAGATTAAGAATTTTTAAGAGTTCAGGAATCCAGTTTGAGCTGTATATCTACTCACAAAAACAATCATCATCCATCCTCACTCAATGAACTGACTCTCCACCCCAGAATCTGATCCACTGCCCTCTTCATCGCCACCATATATAGCATCATCATCCCCAAAGAACTCCTTTCTATTCAATGCCGGCACACACTGAGGCCCGTCACCTTGCCTCCCAAGGCTCGTCAGCATTCTATCAAAATTGGCCTTTTTGGAGCTGATCAGCAGCAGCTCCCTGAGCCTTTTCCGAGCCAAATACACGTCATTTTGCTCCAAAATCTCACCTTTTCTATAACCCTCTCTAAGAAACACTGTGTGCAACTTCCCCTGATTCCCTCTGGTCGAAATGTAGAAAATTCCCTGATGCTGAAGAAGAAACTCCTTTAACTTCTTCGGCAATCCCATGGCCTGTCTGAAATTTGCTATCCTCTCAAGCGTCGTCCTTTTCTCCACGGTCAGCGATAGAAACTCATGGATGGTGGCGACCGCACGCTTCTCCATTCTCCTCTGGGCTTCCAATGATCTAAGATCGTAGCCTGATACATCCTCGTAAGGAGACCAGTAAGGCAATCGCTGCCACTTCCAGACAGCAACGCGGTAATATTTCCCGATTTTGAAGCCCGGAGGGAACTGAATGGGGAAGGCGAAGCGAGCATCTTCCGCATCGGAGCCCCGTTCCCGGTACTCCCGCTCGCGCGCGAGCTCCACGGCGGCGATGGGGAATGGTTCGTCGGGATTAAGGACCGCTTCGACGAACTTGAGGCGGGGTTCAGCATCGGGGCCGGAAGGGGAAAGGAGGCGGAAGAGAGATGGGTGGGAAAGCACGATGGATTGCTCGAAGTCCTCCGGAAGGCCGAGATCGGTGCGTGCGAGGCGGATGTGTTCGAGCCTGATGCGGAAGGAAGGTGCCGCGAGGAGAACAAAGCGGCGAAGACGGAGAGCGGCGGAGGGGAGGGAGGAGGAGAGGGCTTCGGATTCGAGGCGGAGTTGATGAAGGGCGCGAGGGGTGAGACGAGCGTGGAGGACGCGCTGGACGGGGTGTTCGAAGACGTGGAAGACGTGAGGGTGGCGGAGGAGGAAGGAGGAGGATTCCTGGGGAGAGAAGCGGAGGTGGCGGCGAGCGAGGGATTCGAGAAGGGATACAGGGAGAGTGCCGCCGGGGTGGGAGAGGATGAGGTCCTGGAGCTTGAGTGCGCGCCGGACCTTCTTTTCGACTTCCATTAGGTTGTCGAAGGAGTGGTCGCGGACGCGTTGGAGCTTCTTGGGTATGGATGTGGACTGCGATTGATAGCGAACGATGGAGAGGGAGAAGGAGAACAAAAGGCGCGCTCGGCTAATTGAGAAAGGCGACATTTTTAGTGTTTAGGGTTTTAGTGGGTCGGATGGGAGAGAACGAGGAGCCGGGGATCGGATCGGTGGCCGGCGGGAACGGGGAAGACAGGCGGCGCTAGCGGGGTGTGGCCTCGGTGGAAAAATGGGTGTACGGAGAAATAATAATGCTATTTACATGCATGCCATCAATTTCTTATATATTTAGCTTAAGCTACTTCTTATATTTATATTAACCAATTTTTTTATACCACATTAAATGCACCACTATTTTAATTGTTAAAATAGAATGAATCCATCTTTATTAAAATTATGACCATGTCAACATTCTTACTTAATTTTGGTATCAATTTTTTATGTCACAATTGTAGAGAACTTACTTGCATGGCTTATGGTGGTACACAGTTTGTCTGTAGTATCTGGTAGCTCAAGACAACCACCTGGAATCTTCTGATATTTGTTCGAGTCAAGTAACTAAGTTCAGTGGCGATTCAGCCCTTCCCAGTAAAACAGCCTCCGAAAGGCTCATTTGGGATGTGAGGTGTCGTTGATGATTAGAAGTCACCACACATTCATTCGGGAATTTGATGATTAGAAGTCACCACATATTCATCTGGAACCTCTCATGGCCATAGAAAGTCATGGAGTTCACCTATGTGTGCTTCAGCAAAATTACGGTTCGGGACACCCTACCCGCGCTGCGGTTTATGACGATTGTTGACACTGATTTCTCTAGTGAATGACCTACGAGAATACTTCATTTTGAAGTTATATGACTATATTTCACTCACACAGAGTCTCTTATATCTTCGGGATCGAAAAAAATCTTCTGTCGAGTGTTCCCGGTGAAAATTATGGTTTCGGGCTAGACCGACGCCCCGGGGCCAACCTAGGAGCTCACACACCCAAAATAACTTTTCAGTCTGTCGAGCCCGAGTCCCCAAAGATCTAACACAAGATTTAAAACTTTGACACTCCTAGGCATTGAATAAATGGTGTGTCAAGGCCTCAAACAAGCAAAAAATTGCCACATTTCCAAGAGTTTGTCACCTAGGCGCTGATTGGACGACGTCAATGCCTCAATATGCCTTGTTTGGGGCTTGGCGCCAGGGTGAGCGACGCCTAAACGTCGGCCAGTTTCCAGGTGCGATTTCGAGCCAATTTTTTACGTCGTAAGATGTTGTATAGTCAGGGAACTTGAAAGATGGGTGGGTAATACTCCTTTGCTCTCATCTAGAAGGATCAAATGCCCCCTTTTGATTGACTGGCTTCATTCTTGCCTGTCGGAGGCTGTTGCTCGCCTCTCTCCTCCTTCTTCAGCTGCCATCAGGCCTTGTTGAAAAAGATCTTGGAGAGGACCTCTTGGAGGTTGTGGAGAGGCCATTGGAGAGGCCTCTTGAAGGGAAAACATTGTAGAGGGGGTTCTCTTCCCCTCCACCATCTTCTTCTTGCTCCTCCTCTTCCTCTTCCTTCTATTTTCTCCTAGCTCATCTTCTTCATCTCCGTCCACATTTTGTGAGTGTATGAGAGGGTTTTTTTTAGAAGAAGTTTGGGAGAAAGGCGCTACACTCCTATGCTAGATGAGAGCTTCATCCTTTCTTGGGGGAAGGTCGTCCGAAGATCACCTCATTCTCTCTAACCACTTACTAGCTGAAAGTTTTATACCTTTTGTGTGTTTCCTAGACATTTTCAAATTCAACAAATGCATACAAGTTTGAGTGGTAATAAATTCAGATAAAGCTCACAATCACCTCATATGATATGATAAAAAGTGAATCGTGTTGATCAAACAAGCACATTCCAATTAAATTTAAAAGCGCAGACCATACCGAGAAGTAACAAGAAGTACACTCCAAACAAAACAAAATACGTTTATCTCATTTTTTGATAAGAAGTCACTTACCTTCGCACATCACAACCAGCTTAGTCTATCAATCAAGTCATCAATCTTCTTCGCCAGAGCACATGGATTTTTAAATTATTTTCACATGATTGTAACATAAATTTTAAATTTTGTTTATGTATTAATATCTACGGATTAAGCTAACATACAATGAAGATACTACGATAAAATAAATGGAGGAGAATTGAGTGATATATATATATATATATATATATATATATATAAATTATCCAAAAAAATTTCATCAGCCCCTTGCAAGCTAAAAGCAATATCAGTTGGCAGTAGCTGGTTTAACGGCAAACCTTGATCTACCCGCACCATATGAAATTAACGGACATGATTGTTCCAGTTTTACCTCCTATCCACGATCGATGTCTGGCGAATAATTTCTTCGAAATTCTATCGGTTCGCGAACCCTAGCCAGAACGGAAGAACGGGAAGGGGGGTAAAGTGTATCGGGTCTTCCATCGGGATCTATGGGGTTTTTAGTAACAACTCTAATCTTCCTTGTCGCCGGCGTCATCGCCGCGCTCTTCCTCAGGCTCTGCTGCAATCAAGGCCCCTCCACCAATCTGTAATCCCTTTTTTTCCCTTTCGTCTTTGCATTTATCGTCATTAGATTTTGATTTATATTATAATTTTTTTTTTTATTTGTGAAACTTCGGGGAGTCGTAATGGATATTTACGCTGAGTAGTTTTGAAATATTTTGTGTTTTGCGATTAATTGGCTATGATGACGATCTCGGACAGTACTGCTGTTTCTACTGCTTCTGATCTTGTATAAAAATGTTGGAGATTGTTGTTGGTAGCCATGCCAGGTAGATTGTAGGAGCGGGTTGGGTGCAAGGGATTAGGGATGTATGGAAAGTTTGCATATTTGGCGTGCGTCTGGTTGAGTTTAGAGGATATGGTGAAAATGTTCTTGTAAGTAAATTATCATTTTTGTTGTCACAGTCGGTTTCATATTGAGATTTAGGGGTCTGCTTTGCACCAATAATATTTAGTAAATCTTGTAAGTTAAGTTTTTATAAATTCTGGAGATGTTAAGCCTGAAAATTCTTTGGCAAGTTAGATGCTCAAACTTGTTAAATCCTAATTTTTGTTTGGAAGCTATTTTTTAAGAATTTTCTTACAACGGTACGAGGAAAACAACTTATTGAACATGCAAATCAGTATTGAAGTAATGAATCAAACTGGTTATTTAGTTACCGATGCACCAGTGTGTGAAGCTTTTTATGCATGGTGTAGCAGCTATGTGCTATCTAGAGTGGCATTTGAAATATTAATTAACCCCTTCAGCTCAATTCTATGCAAATTTTATTATGATTTACCATAATGATATTGGCAAAATTCATTGTTTTTAATTGATTTTGTTAGGATTTAGATGTTGCAATTAGATAAATAAGTGTTGTGTCGGTTTATGATTCAAATAAATAATAAAAAACATTGAGCCGGTGCACCTATGGTAAGTTGAAGATTCACAGAGTATGTCAGCGATCGACATCCCTGCTACCTGCTAATATAAAGCGTAATGAAATGACAATTATAGCCAACTACCACTACTGTTTGTGTTATGTTTTTTTGTTATCAGGGGAAGTAGTAATTGTTTAATGATTTCTATAGATTCATCATTTTGTTTTTCTTAGGTTTGGTGGTTGTTTTGTTTCTTTTTCGTCTTAGCATGAATGGTGTTAGTGATTTCATTTTTATTTTATATTTGTCTTTTTTCTTTTAGGATAGAATATTTGAATATAGGTATTCTAAGAGGCAAATCAATGAAATTAACATATATTATGATTCATAGGAAGATAAATATCTTATGCATTCAAGAAATTAAATGAGTTGGAGAAAAGATTAAAACCTTATTTGGAATCACTTTTAGTTTTTTATTTTTGTTTTTATTTTAGCATGCTTTATTTTTGTTTTGTTTTCCGTTTTTAGAAAATGTATTTGATACTATTATGATTTATCGATTTTCAAACATAAAAAATATAAAACATGTTTGGTTGTTTATTTTCTATTTTCTTAAAAAAGAAAAAAAAAAACTATTCTTTTTAAAAAATTAGTTAAACATAATTGACATTCACAAATTTATTTAGACGACCTCGGATGACGAAACAGACTGCGCGTGAATGCTTGGAACATCATTTTTACCTACGGAGGACAGACATGTTGGGGTTTCCTGCATGAATTACTAATGCGCAAGACATATACTTAAAATAAAATAAAAAAAATATTAAAAAGGGTTTTAAAACCTAACTCACGCACGTAGCAGGCAACCCCCTTTTCATTTTAGTGATGTCCTAGCACCTCTTTTTTCACGCTGCTCACTCTCCCCTCTTGGCACAATGCTCCTCACCTCTGTAGCCTCGCTGACCTCCCCTCCGTCGTCGGATCTCCTTATCGTCGCCCACCCAAGCCTCCACTCGTGAGATTCTCAAAGCCTAGCCCCTCTCTTTTGTGAGAAACCGCTCCACCCTCTCTCGGTTCCCTCTCGCACCCAGAGCCCTTCGTCGTTTTTTACTCCTTGCTGGTGAGCGCCAAGCCCGTTGGAAACCCGGAGGGCCCATCACAACTCACATGGTTTTTGCCTCTCACCGTTAGAAAAAAATTATTTTTGAAACAGTTATAGACACGTTTTTTGTGTTTTGGGTGTTTTAAAAACATCAGTGTTTCTTTAAAAATAAAATTAAGAAATAAAACAAAAAAAATGTATAAACAAATATTTTTTTTCTGTTTGTTCCATTTTTTTGTTTTCAAATACAAAATAAAACATAAATGAAAATTTATCCCAAATAGCTCTAAGGAGATCGTTGAAATAAGTTTTAAACTTTAGTATTCAGGTAGGAGTCACATAAGAAATTATGTATGTGTAAACGTGGATAAGTGTTTTAAAGATAATGTTGTAAAAAATTCATAGAATTGGAAATTTAATTATAACCATAAAGTTTGTTGTTGGTAGTAATACTTTTAATGTTATAAGTGTTTATACTCCTCAAGTAGGGTTAAATATAAGTTAAAAAAAAAAATGGAATGACCTAGTAAATGTAATACAAATAATACCTCTTTAATAAAGATTTTTTTTGAAGGAGATTTAAATGGACATGTTATTAGAGTGGTGGGTAATTTTAGAAATATTTATGATTGAGATGATTTTAAAGTCATTAATGAAGAAGGCAAAACATATTAGATTTTGCTTTAGCTTATAATTTTATTATTGCTAATACTTTGTTTTAAAAAAGAGATGAGTATATTGTTAACTATAAGAATGGTTCTAATAAAATATAAATTGATTATTTTCTTATGAGAAAAATAAATCGTCAAGAATTTAAAGATTGCAAGGTTATTCCAATTGAAAATTTAAATACTCAACATCGATTATTAGTTATGGTTTTTAAGCTGAGTAGTTGAAAAATAAAAAAAAATACAGTTAAAAATTGTCATATAATTAGATAGAGTCACCTAAAAGACATAAATAAAATTATTTTTATGAGTAAACTTCAAGATTTTAAGATTTTGGATATTCTTGAAGAAACTAATTCTATGTGGAATGAAGTAGCAAACATTGTATACAAGTGACAAAAAATGGACTTGGAGAATAAAAAAAGAAAGTTTTTATAAATAAAAACAATTAGGGCTAGAATAATAATATGCAAGAAAAGTTTAAATGTAAAAACATAAAGAATTGAGAAAAAATATAAGGTGACGTGTAGAGAGTCCAAGAGAACTATTTGTGACACTAAGAATTATACTTTTAGTGATCTTTATAATAAATTAGATACTATATAGAATGAAAAATATATGTATAAATCAGTCAAAAAATAAATAAATAAAATATTTAGTTCAAGTAAAGTGAAGTAAAAGATGAAAATAAAAAGCGCTTTACTTAGATGAAAGCCTTCAACATTGGTGGGTAAGATATTTTGATAAAATTTTCAATGAAGTTTATGAAAATACGATCGACCTTACTAATTTTAATATCATTAATAATAATAAAGTTTGTTATTTTTATCGTCACATTAGTAAAAAAAAGTTGAAAAAGTTCTAAAGAAAATCAATGGTGGAAAATCAGTAGGAGTTGATGATATTACAATTGAAGTGTGAAATATTTAGAAGATTTGAGAGTTTTTTGACTTACTAATTTTTTAATATTATTTTAAAAGCTAAAAAAAGGTCTGAGAAACGGAGAAAAAGTATTTTGGTCTTCAATTTTTAAGAATAAAGGGGATGCACAAGAATGCTTAAATTATAGAAGAATCAGGTTAATTTGTCATACAGTAAAACTATGGGAGATAGTAATTGAACATAGGCTAAGATGTGATTCAAAGATTTCTCATAATCATCTTGGTTTAATGCCGGACAAGTCTACTATGGAAGCTCTAAGTTTATCGAGAGGTTTGATGGAAAAGTATAGAGAGAGTAAGAGGATCTATATTTTATTTTTATTGATTTAGAAAAAAAATTGCGATAAAGTTCTAAGAGAAGTTTCTTGGAGAGTGCTAGAAAAAAAGTATTGATATGACTTATGTTCAAGTCATTACATATATGTATACTAGATCTGTCACTTGTGTTCGAATAGAAGGAGAATTGACCAAGTATTATCCCATTTCAGCTGATTTATATCAAGGATCAGCTTCAAGCCCATATCTTTTTTGCTTTAGTTATGGATGCTCTTGTTGGACATTTACAGGATGATGTACCTTGGTGTATACTTTTCGCTGATGATATCCTTCTTGTGGATAAGAAAGCGAAAGTGTTCAAGAAAAACTTGAATTATGGAGGTTTAGATTAGAGTCTAAAGGCCTTCATCTGGCCTCCACTTGAGTAGATCTAAAATTGAATACATAGAATGTAATTTAGTGGTAGATCTAGAGGCAAAATGATAACTAAGGGCGATCAAATCATTAAACGGTGTGAACATTTTAGATATTTTAGGTCTATTTTTCAATGTTATAGTGACATAGATGGAGATGTTATTAGTAGAATTCAAGTTTGTTGGATGTAGCAGAGGACTGCATTGAGAGTATTGTGTGATAAAAAGTACTGCTTAGAGTTAAAGGTAAATTTTATAAGATGGTGTTGAGACCTACGATGATTTATTGCATAGAATGTTGGTTTTTCAAAGAGAAGCATAAGGTTAAGTGCTGCTGAGATGAGAATGCTTAGGTGGATGAGTGGCTTGACACTTTGAGACTACTTGTGAAACGAGTGTATTCGTGAAACGGTTGGTGTAGCTTAAGTTTAGACAAGATTAGATAGAGTCGTCTTAGATGGTTTGGTCACTTTAAACGTCGAACATCTGATGAATGGTTAGGAGAGTAGATGTTTTAGATTCCAATTTATGTTAAGAAAGATAGAGGTAGACCTAAGAAGACTCGAGCATATTGTATAAAGAATAATCTCAATTTATTAAAATTAAATGAAAATATGACACTAAATAGGAAAAAATGGAGAAAAATGATTCATGTAGCTGACCCCACTTAGTGGGATAAAAGCTTGTTGTTGTTGTTGCCTTTTCTTTCCCTTATAACTCTTATTTATTGCATTCATTTTTACTTTTCCCCTCTTTCCTCCCCCTCCCCGAGCTAGTCTAAATTGGAATAAACGAGGAGGAATATTGGAGAGTGATGGAAAGAATGGGTGAGAGGAAGAATAAGAAGATAAAAATTGGAGTCTTTATTGAAAATCACATCAAATTTAACCTCCTTTTTTCATGCAGTTAAGGGGCCTATGATCACTTTTGGTTTATGCTTTTTATTTTTTTTAATTTCATTTTGTTTATGTTTTCATTAAAAAAACATGTTTGGAATGATATCACATGTTTGGTTGTTCTTAAAAATGCTTAAAATAAAATTTAAATATTACGCTAATTTGTTTTAAAAAAAAAAGATAAAAATATGCAAAAACACACCAACAAAAATATTTTTAAAATAAAAAAAAAACAAAAGTGATCCCAGACAAGCTAGCATTGATGGCACATTTCCATTTATTAATGGCTTATTTGAGATCACATTTTTTTTTTTTGCCTTAATTTTAAAAAAATCTCTGTTTAGTACCTTTTTTTTGTATGTTTTATTTTTTGTTTTAAAAACAAATTAGCTCTTTTTTTAAAAAAAAACAAATTTGTATATTTTTAAAAACATTCCAAGGAACTAAATGTTGTTTTGAGTATTTTGAAAAATATGCACATTTAGTTAAATAGCCAAACATGTATCGTTTCAAATAAAAAAATAAACAAGACAAAATAAATGTAATATATATATATATATATAAGTGGCCAATAAGTTATGAAATTAGTTACGCCACTCTAGCTTTGTTATTTCTTTTCATATTCGAGTTTAGTGCAACTTAAAGTGCCTTCCTTGGTCAACGGAGAATAGAATCTTCTGAAAGTGCTTTTCTTGTTTATTTTATTCTGACATATCAACAATCATATACTTGTATTTTTGTTGGTGGATATGATTTTTTTTATGCATGTGCTTTGCAGTTTATTTATTTTTTCATTAACTTTGTTTAATTGACAATCTTCAAATTTCTCGATTAACTTGAGGTTGGAGACATATAGCTATAACATATGTTTATTTTAGTTTAAAGCAGCTAGTTGTATATATGTAATTGTTTTTGTTTTTTTTAATTTTTCTTAATGCAGGTTGCATTTTACTTTGGTAATTACGGCTACAATTTGCTGTTGGATGATGTAAGTTCTCACAATGGCCATTATTTATAAATTTTTTTTATATAATCTCAGCAGTTTTGTTCTCTCTAAATTCATCTTAATGGTATCTGCCTCTGTTTCTGTGAGAACATGCATTTCATCTGTCTGATATAGTTTTAAAATCATTTTACCTTAAATAATGAGTAGCCAATTCTGTTTAATTTCAAAAAAGTAAAAGTGGATACTTGCTGAGCATAAATGATGCATCAAACCATATTAAGGCTATTTTGGGTTGGGTAATATCAAATGTTCTGAAGCAATTGAATGATGGAAGCATCATGTAAATTTCAAACTAATTTGATTGTTTAAAATGATGATTTATAGATTTAGTTAAGAAATATTTTAAGTGCTCTTTTAAAACTTGAGTTTTTGAACAGTTCAAATGAGTACAGGCTTCTTTGGTTGTTAATTATATTTAAATGATAGCTTTCACTTCACCACAGTTAACTTACTTTCAATCAGATTAAAAGTTGCATAGCTCTCTGTATAGCCCATTATTATGTTAGTTAGCTGTAGAGGAACTCAGCCTGTAAATTATCTATCCCTTATTTTCTATTACCTTTTTTCTTTTTATTATATTCCTTCTATTTTCAGATTTTGTTTTCTTATTTTGATTCTCTAACTAGAAATATTTGGGCACTAAGCACTTTATGTAAATTTGATATTTAAGATTATTTTGATCCGCCCTACCTTGCATTGCAATTGGATCAATGATAATTGATAAATCTTTGCAAGAAATTGATCCACTGAGAAATGCTCTTCTTGCACAAGTGAAACAGTTATTTTGGTCTTTTAAAAGGGCATTTACATGAAGAGCACATAATTCTTTTGTTTTTACATATTTCAGCTTAAACTTTAATATTCAATCACATGACACTTAGATCTTTAACATCACATAAAAAATCGGACTATTACCTCTTTTTTAAATTGAAATGCACCTTTTCATGCATAGGATTAAAGCAATGAAGTGCCATGTATGTAAATATGAAAGCTTAGTTGTGAGATATGTAAATACATAAGAATGGTGTGCTACACATGTAAATTTCTCTTTTTAAAAATATAAAGGAAATGTTGTAAATCTCTAAAGGCACGATGTTCCTGAAGGATAGGTTGTATGTGATTCCTCCCCTAACTAATTTAAACTGTGCTTATGATAGATGAATTTTTCTTGGCAACAGGTGCTCATTTAATTATGGAAAAATTTTTGTGAATTTCTCGTGGATTTATTAATAAATTTTCTTTCAAAAAGATCATGCTACAGTTTGCAGTTACTTTTCACTTAAATCTTCATTCCATTGAAAGACTTGCTTTGGTATGATGGATATTTGAATAATTACGTTCTTTCTAGAGGAGTTATGAAACCTCATCTTCTTATCTTCTTTTTTTTTTAAACTCGGCTCATTTTAATTATTCTTGGTTGAAATCCAAATAAGCGGATTTTATGTTTTTTAGACTTAATTCTTGTACTTGCATGAACATCAGGTCAATGCGTCTACAACTAAGGGAATTAACAACAATTCCACTCATTCATGAGGGTCAATTAAGAGCTAAAGGATTTACTAAAAATTTTGTCATTTTTTTTAGAGAGGCAGTGCCAGAGGAATAGATATTCAAAGGAAGGAGAGGGAACGAGCGGGGGGAGGGGGGTAGAGAGTGGTGGTGAGTAGAAGCTGAAGGAGAGAGTGGGCAGATACATGAAATATGTGGATGAAATTTTGGCAGAGCGAAGGAAAGAGAAATTTGTGTATCAATTAACCGATGACTTCAATAAATATTCACAATCTTTAAGGTCTTATTTATAGAAAAACTTGTTAGAATAACTGCAAAAATATTGATAAATAAATAATTTGATCAATGAACAAATTAAATGAACTGAAAACAATTTAAACAATTCAAAAGCAAAAAAAAAAGGAGCATAATTGAAATGTTTCTAATTCACAGACTAAAAATTTTAACCAGTCTTATATTTGGTGTCACTCATATTTTGTGATTTGGTGGCCCCTATCAGGTTCACGAGAATAATAGGACATTTCAAAAAAAAAAAAAAAGCCAATAACCACTCCTGAAGAATAATGTGACATTTCAAAAAAAAATTTAAAATAATAAAGTCTAAATATTGTAAACTCAATCAACAATTTCAATAACTCCATGAAATCTCCAGCCAGCATGAATTTATAGCTATGAACAACACTTTTTAGTAGTTTTAATCTTTTGTTGGTTGATTTCTCATCATTTGGAAGAGATCAAATTATCAGAGAATATGGATTGGGGCATGAGAAAATGCACTTTTTAACATTAATTTAGAACTGTTTAGATTGAAATGTTTCTTAGATAAAGTACAAATATTTGAGATTATCTGTTGTGGAAATATTATAATTGAGGGTGTTTACAAAATAGATAACTAATATTTTACTAATAATTGCTCTAAAAACTTTATTCATGAGTTACATAAATGTATTAAGGGTTTGGAAATACCATGTGACATTATTACCGTTCATATCGACCATCATATAATTTAAAAGTTGCCTTTTCACACAATTTTATGAAAAAGTTGGATTTGCTGGTAACCGGTTATAATATAAAGTTTTTAGATGAGTAAGGATCCTGTGATCATACATAACATATCCTCCGAGCAAGGATTGTAATCAGTAGCACTTTTATTTTAAATGAAGTTGTTAACAAAAAAAAGGGCTAAAAATTTTCTAATAATTGATTTAAAATTGAAGTAATGATTTACATGAAGTATTACACTTGTTGTAAAGACTAAATGATTATTAATATTCATACAAATTATTAGGTGTTTTAAGTTATGTTTCCCTCATTTCAATAATGGATTTAGATTTGCATATAAGTTGTTTTGTTTTCTTGGGGAATGAGGATCCTATGATCATATTTAGCATATCATCCAAATGTAAAATCTAGAACCCATATTTAATTGTGGTGTTGTTGATAGTTCTGCCATCAGTTCACATTCTCGAATATGCATTCTTTTTTTAAGGTCAGTAGTCCAAATACAAAAGATGTACTTTGACTTGTGTATTTAACCTATTGTTGCGAGTCCGTCACTTTGTTTTTTCAATTAAATATATTTTGTTAGGTTCATCGTATTGCGAAGAAGATTTATTAATTTAAATAAAGATTAATTGTATGTCAAACTTCATGCATTGAGGTTAACTCTTCAAGGACTTTAATTGATTTTAGATATTGAGGCTCTGCCTAGCTCTTAGTAGCTTCAATAGGATCATCCTATTGCAAAGAAGATTTATTAATTTAAATAAAGATTAATTGTATGTCAAACTTCATGCGTTGGGTTAACTCTTCAAGGACTTCCATTGGTTTTAGATATTGAGGCATGCTAAGCGTTTAGTAGCTACAATAGGTATTTGTTATTCAATGAACTTAGTGGAGTTTTGTTTGGTGGTTAAAAACTTGACAAAACTTGGTTCTCGACCATTTTTACAATTTTCCTTTATGTTAGGATTCTCAATCAACCTTTCCCCATATCTTTAGACACCTGTTGATGTAAAACCACCATGGTAAGATTTGTGTCAAAATCTTCTAGCTGTATTAAGAGAGTCATTAAGTGTTTTATGTGTAATAATTTCACCTACGTACATTATAGGTTTGATGGATGAGTTTTTTCCCAACATAAAACTACACAAAACAATTAAATTAGATCGCACAAAGCTTCCAAATAATTTATGGTATTCTACAAAGTACATTTGAATGAGTAGTTTTTCATATATTTGAGATTAGCTAACTAAGAAAACAGTGTCAAATTCTTAGACAATAGTGAAAGATGCACACAAAGGGAGGGAGAATCTCCTTGAATTTATACTCGATGTTGTCAGTTCTCGTATGAGAATAGAATTTGTTACTATTTTGAGGCAAGTCTTCACAAAGCGTGCTTTTTTTCAGAAAATTAAAATCTGAGTCCTTTTTAGCTGGCAATCCACAATGCATGTGAGTATCCCTTGGGATTTTTTTTCTTATTTTTTTTTTGAAAATTTGAGAATTAATCAAAAGCTTCTAGCCTCTCTTTTTTATTTTTTTGTCTTTCATAAAAGATCACAACAATGTTTCCCTCCAAGTTTGGCTTTATTTTTTACCTCATGTGCGAGTTTCTCTCTTTTTCTTGCCAGTTTGGCAAAGGTTGGCAAGACGAGCACTGAGGTGATTCCTTTAGCGGTTGAACATTCCTTTGTTCTTTCCCTTCTTTTTTTTCCTTCTATAACTAGCTGTGGTGCTCTTGGGTTATTGCTTCATCTTCTTGGACTGCGGGTCTTGTTCATATTGTTGTTGGTGCATAATTGCTTATAGTGTTATTGTTACCTTTGTCCGTACAAGCAGAGTTCCATGATTCCTATTCATCACAAACTACTACGGAGATGTCATTTCAAACTATTTTTTCTGTCATCCTTGAAGAAAGTTATTGCTTCCTCTTGAGAAGCCCACGTGTTATTATTTTCTAAAATAAATGACAAATATCTAAAAATATCACATTTCACGGAGCTCCATCAATGTAAATCTTAAAAATAAAAAAATTGACTTTGATACTCCATGCATAATGAACATATAATTTTTAGTCCATAACAAATTATGACGGCTTAGGTGATGAATGATAGACAATCATAATCTTTTGATCTAAGGAATAGAGGCAGAGTTCATTATTTGAATCAATAATGTCTTTATCAACTGGTTTTTGGTCATTAGATTGAGATTGATGACCTCATCTCAACTAGTTGTCTATGGCCATTAGAACAATTTCTAGATTTGCTTGTTGCACCCTTGGATGTTCTATGATAGTGTAACCTTTTTTAGTAGTAAGAATTTGTCTTCTTTATGAGTGACTTCCTTTTAAGTTGTAATATCCGATAATACAAGTTTGCATGTCCTTTCAGTTTAAAGTGACGAAAATAAGTTTTTTTATATGGAATAATTACGTGCATAGCAGTTGAAATTTTGCTATTTACAAAACTAGCACCTGTCATTTTTTTAAACAATCAAACTAGTGCATTTATGTGTCCCAAGATCAAACCATCGGAAATTTGATAAAAATGACAAAATATGGGTTTGGGGTTTTTGATATTCCTCTGAACAAAATCAGCAAACAAACTATGACGAAACGACAATAGATAGGTGGAAGAAACACAAACAAGGTCTACTCTTATGAAAATAAAAAACAAGAGACAAAGATGATCTAATTTCAAGAGGTAGATTGTCTCTCCCACACCCTAGACGTCGCTAGGAACACCACAAGAAAAAATAAAACAACAACCAAACAAAAATATGCTTAAAAAAACAAACCCTAGGTTCCTCCCTTTAATCTTTTCAACAACATTTGAAAACTTTTCTTTCCTACTTTCCCTCCAAACCTCCTTTAATTTCTTCTTCTTGAATATGTAATTAAACCTCTCATGGTCCCCGCTAGCTCCTTTCCCTTTTCTGCCACATGGTTATGCCCCTTTACTTCCTCTCGCGAATAGGACCGGCCAGGCCGGTCGGTGCTTTGGCTTTCAACCGTTCCAAGAGGGACCGGTCTAGGGTGGTGTAACAGGAGTGACATTACTCCCCAAAGAAGTGCCTTGTCCTCAAGGTGGAATGATGGAAATTGCTTGTGAATCACCTTGTAAGGTTTCCATGTTGATTCATAGTTCGATAGTCCTTTCCACTTAAACAATACATTCTTTGTTCCACTTGTTCCTCGACGCACTCCTTCGATCTCTAGCGGCTCCAGAATCACTTCCAAGTCTTCCATCAATGTCCGCGCTAATCTCGATGAGGGTGTATGATCTCCAATCACACGTCCCAGCTGTGATACATGAAAGACTAGGTGTGGTGTGGACGATGGTGGTAACTTCAAATTGTAAGCCATTACCCCAACTCGTGTCATAATCTCATAAGACCCAAAGTATCGTACTGGCAATTTCTTGCTTGTCTCCCTAGCCGATATCTTATGTCGGTAGAACTGCAACTTCAAGAATACTATGTCTCCTGGCTCAAATTGCACCTCCCTCTTGTGGCCACCTGCATTCCTTTTCATGATTTGTTGAGCTCTCAATAAATGCCCCTCGAGTTCTGCTAGTGTCATGTCCCTCTCCTCCAAGTACTGATCGACACTGGATACCAGTGTGGTACTATGCCCATAATGTATCATGTGAGGTGGATTCTGCCCATACAATATCTTGAATGTGATTGTCTATGCAGCGTTGTGGTACGAAATATTATACAATTATTTGACCCATGCAATCCACTTGGCCCATAGCTTCAGTGTATCATATACAAAACAACACAAACATGTCTTCACACTCCTATTGACCACCTTCATCTTTCTATCCGTCTGGGGATGATATGTTGTGCTTTTTTTAAGGATTGTCATTTGCAACATGAATAGCTCTTTTCAGAAGTGGCTGAGAAACACCTTTCCCTATTCGATACAATCGATTTCGACACCCAGTGCAAACAAACCACTTCCAGGATAAACACTGTCACAACTGAGGTCGCAGTGTAAGGATGTTGTAAGGGAATGAAATGTGCATACTTAGGAGATCCACAACCACTATGATCACCATGGACCCTTTTGACTGTGGCAACCCCTCTATAAAATATATCGTCACTTCTTACCAAACATTCCCTGGTAATGCTAATTGTTGTGGTAACCCTCCTGGTGTCGTGGTCAAGTACTTGTGTTGATGACACACATCACATTTTGCCACCATATCCTATAAGTCTCTGCGCATCTCCGCCCAATAAAGCTCTACTGTCAGACGATTGTAGGCCTTCTGTACTCTTGAGTTTTCCTCGATCGCACTGCTATGAAACTCTTGTAATAATCTGGGAATAAATTCTGACGTCTTGGATAGCATGAATCGCCCTTGGTGGAGCGGTTGTTGTCCGCTCAATGCATGTTTTGGATGATTGTTCGGATCCTGTAGTAACTTTGCTCTTATTTTCCTCGGCTACTCATCACTTTCGTTCTCCTGTCTCAATGCTTCCCAATCTTGGATCAAGGGTGTCGATAGGGATGTCAACTGGTGTTTCTCCACCTTTCTTGACAATTCGTCAGTTGCCTTATTCTCCCATTCTGGTCGATATTGAATCTTGAATTCATACATCAATAGCTTGGATAGCTATCTCTGATGCTCCTCAGTCACCATCCTCTGCTCCAAAAGATATTTTAAACTTCTCTGATCCATCACAATGAAAAAATTTCGTCCCAACAGGTAGGGCCTCCACTTTTGAATGGCCAAGATAATGACCATCAATTCTCGTTCATATAATGACTTTAACCGCGCTTTGACCATAAGAACCTGGTTGAAGTAGGCAATCGACCGCTGATTTTGCATGAGCAATACTCCCAATTCGTATCATGACGCATCCGTCTCTACCACAAATGGTTTATTGAAATCTGTAAGTGCTAATACTGGTATGCTAGTCATGACTATCTTAAGATGTTCAAATACCTGGTTGCTGCTTCCCTCTATTTGAAATTGTCTTTCTTCAATTACTCTGTCAGTGGACATGCTCTAGTGTCTTATCCTCTCACGAACTTCCGGTAGTGTCCTGTGAAACCCAAGAATCCTCTCAATTCCTTCGAGCTCCTCAGTTAGGGTCAATCAACCATAATCTCGATCTTGGACTGATCCATTGCTACCCCAGTTCTGATCACCACTTGACCTAGGTACACCTGCAACTGTGCAAATGAATTTTTCTTCAAGTTGGCATACAACTGGTGCTCCCTTAATGTCTCCAAGACCGTCCTTAGGTGCCCCACATGCTCTATCTTTGTACAGCTATAAATTAGAACATCATCAAAGAAAATCAGGGTAACATCCGGACGTAAGGTTGACAAACACTATTCATGAGGGGTTAAAATGTCGTCGAGGCATTGGTGAGACCAAACTACATCACTAAGAACTCATAATGTCATTCATGTGTCCTGAATGATGTCTTCTGCACATCTGTTGGATTCGTCATGATTTGGAGGTATCCTGATTTAAGATTAATTTTTGAGAAAATGACTGTCCTATAAAGCTCATCCAGTAACTCATCAATCACAAAATAGGAAACTTGTCTAACACCGTCTCCTTGTTCAAAGCCTGGTAGTTTACACAGAATCTCTAACTATTATCTTTTTCCTTATTAACTTTTTTCTTCACCAACAGGGCAGGACTGGAAAAAGTGCTCAGACTAGGCCTGATAATCTTGGCCTGGAGTATCTCTCAGATCAGTTTCTTTATTGCATCCTTTTGAATCTGGGGCACCTTTATGGTCTAACGATGATGGAGGAACACTCTTCTTCAAGGAAATAGCATGCTCGTGCTTCCTCGGGATAGGTAACCCGCTTAGCTGTTCGAAGACACCCGTAAACTGTTGTAGGAGTTGCTGGACCTCTTCAGGAAACTCTGCCATCTCTGAATCTCAAATCTCTTCAATGCTTTGCAACTTCACCAAGTAGCCCGATCCTGCTCCCCGTATCGACTTGGCCATGGTTTTGAGCGACACCATGGTTTTGCATAAATTAGCATCTTCTCTTAGCATCACCTTCCTTCCATTCACTTGGAACTTCATCGTCAAGGACTTTCAATACACCTTCATCTCCCCCAATGTTCGCAACCACTTCATCCCCAAAATCACAACTCTGCTGCCCAAGCCTAAAGGAAGGAAAACTTCCACCATTTGTAGGGCATGTAGTGTCAGAACCAACCCCTTGCAGATTCTCTGACTTTACTCCACCTTCCCGTCCCCATCATGATGCAGAAGCTCCCTGTAGTCACCAGCTTCAACCCTCGCTTCTTCACAACCTGATTTGAGATAAAGTTATGTGTGGTCTCGCTATCCGCCAACGCCACAATCGGCTGTTCCCCGATCCATTCCCCAACCTTCATGGTGTGATTCGGGGTAAATTCCACCACCAAATTGAGGGACATCTCTGCTACATCTAAGTGCAGATGCTCCCCTTCCACTGCTTCCTTTTATGATTCCTCACTCTCTGTATACTCCTCATGAACTAACATAATCTGAATGACGCGCTCTTTGCAATCATGTCCTAAGGCATATTTCTTATCACAATAGTAACACAATTCTTTTGCTCATTTATCCTGGACTTTTGTATCTGTGAGGCGCTTGAAACTACCCCCGCGACGGTGTCTTGTATTTTTCTTTCTTCGATGTCTCTTTATGAAATGACACTATCTGGGTTCTCGGTGTCGTGGCTATCCCTCTTGTAGAATCCTTCGGTTTTGCCATCTTTAGTAATCTTCTTCACATGTTTCTTATCTTCCATCATCTGGGTGAGCTCCATAATTTCTCTCAATCCTCATGGTCTCAAGGGTTGGATGACTACTCATATGTCGAGCTTTAGTTTTTCAAGAAGTTCTCTTACGGTCCTGCTTCAAAAATCCCTCTCAATCTTCCTGACAAAAGTTTGAACTTCTCCTGGTATTCCATAACCGTCCCCTCCTAAGTTAGAGCATCGAATTGCTCATGCAGGTCTCATTCTCGAATGACTCAGAAGCACTCCAACAAGCAATATTCAAACTTCTCTTATGAGTGCATCAGATACCTTGCCTCCGTCCACTGGAATCACGCTAAAGCCTTTTCCTCCAACATAATCCCGTTGTCACGAGCCTCTCTTTCTCAGTTAACCCATTGATTGCAAAGCACCACTTCATCTGATACAACCATCAATGTGCATCCTCCCCTTAGAAGACTGACATATTTAGTTTTCTAACCCTTGCATCTCCACCCCAACCTCTTCTTCCTCTGGTATTTCCCCCCACGTATCTATGGTGGAACTCCCTCTTTCGGTCATAAGCATATCCCACTCTCGAATCACTCCTTCCTCCATCGTACTCTTCCGTGTCCTTTACACCTTTCTCCAATTTTCGGCACATTCCCTTCAATTAGAAGTTTTCACTTCCCCTCCTATCGTAGTCCTCGGTGGACGCTCGTCCTGCTAGATGTTGTCTTTCCTTTCCTTTTGACCTGGCCACAGATTCCCTGATCAACTTGTGGTTAGGATTTGCAACTGGAGTGATCGACACGACCTTGGCCTGTATCTCCATGACATTTCTCCCATGCTCTCAAATTCATCATCCGTTCGACTTTTAATGGAAGAGAATCAATCCTCCATGGTGGCGAAACTCTCTTCTATTCTCAATCTGATTTGTCCAACCTCTTCTACTAGCACATCCACTTTTTTTACTGACATCCCACCAAGATTTTTGTTTTGATATCAATTTGATACGCATCAGAACCAAAATCAGCGAACAAACCACGATGAAACGACAATAAATAGGTGAAAGAAATACAAACAAGGGTTGTTTTGATGAAAATTAAAAGAAAACAAACAAGATACAAGGATGATCTACTTTCGAGAGGTAGATCATCTCTCCCTCACCCTAGATGTCGCTAGAACACCACAACAAGAAAAAAAACAAAACATTCATGAAAAAAATAAACCTTGTATTCTTCCCTTTAATAGAATCATTCCAACAACATTTGAAAACTTTTCTTTCCCACTTTCCCTCCAAACCTCCTCTCCTTGAATATGTAATTAAGCCTCTCGTGGTCCCGACCTACTCCTTTACCTTTTTCTGCCGCAGCAAGGTTATGCCCTTTTGCTTTCTCTTGCGAACAGGACCGGCCAGGCAGGCCGGTGCTTTGGCTTTCGAACGGTCGGGGTCGGGGTAAAAATTTTATAGTGAAATTTGATATTTGAGTGAAAAATAAAAAAGAAATCTATGAAAGGGGATCTGATTTTGTGAATAGCAAAATTTTTAGTGCTCTGTATGAAATCGCCCCTTTCTATATTTGGCTCCTTCTGGTTGCTCCTCTTTGATCTTTTTGACTTTTGTTGCTGACTTAGTTTCTAACGTCTATCACATTAGCTTTTGAGCTACTCTCTGCATTAGAGACTCACATTGGCAGGAGAATGTGCATTGCTTTCTAAAAGTTGTATATGCTCTATATTTGAACGCTCCCTGCTACTGTTTCCTGCTTAATATATAGTGTTTTTTTCTGCTCAATATTTTTCATTTTGTTTGTAAATATCAGAAAACCTTACAATTTAACTAGAATATTTCCTTGCGCGAGATCTAATGTTTTTTTTTAAATGTTTTAGGATGGTAAATCCATTTTGTCAACTTGATGTAGATCAATGGGATTCAAGTATTTGATTAGTCTCAAGTTTATTGAATAAGTAATCATCTAAAATTGAAGACGGCCCATACAAGTTCCAATTGTTTTATTTCTTCATGAACAACTAAGGATATGCTACGGGGTTTTGTATACGTACGACTGTTCTTATGTATTTATGTATTTAACACTTAAATTTTAATAATTTACTTATACACCACTCAAATCTTGGACTTCAGATAAAAAATACTACTCAATAACTTTTTAAAAGTGATATGTACCTTTTCATCCATATTCTTTTAGTGTGATTGCAAAACCAAAAGTGTCATATAATACTACTCTTATTAGCTTTTTAAAAGTGATATGTACCTTTTCATCCATATGCTTTTAGTGTGATTGCAAAACCAAAAGTGTCATATATGTATATGTTAAAATTTAGGTTTTAATATGCAAGTACATAAGAGTTGCGTGCTATGTATGTAAATTCCCCATATGTTATTTGCACAATCCTTTTTGGAAGTGTTCATACATTTTTCTTATAGAAGTAATGAAAGCTTAGGCTTTTAAAAATGTAAAAATTTTTAGCCCCACCATAGATTCAATCATGAGTTTGCACTATATTATGTTTTTATGTTAGAAATGTCCTTTTTATGAGAAAAAACTAGTGTAAAATGTCAGATTTGGGATAATAAGTATCAATTTTAGCTATATATTACTTGAGTTATAGTTTAATCCAGGTCGGCTAAAACAAACCTATGAGAAAATGATGGTAGCTTACAAGTCCAAATCCTTGCAAGTAAAAATGATGCTCCCTACCTCGTTATATTACTGATTACTTTATGTTGAACTTTCCATTTTTTTTTTCAGTGAAAAACCATTGGAATTATTTGGGTTAATGCTAAATATGTGCATCCTTTAAAATTTTTCCTGGCTTTTACCTCTCCGAAATGATGGGTCTCTACGTGTGCATTACTTCTGGAACTTCTTTTTTGATTAGTAAATTTAATGGCATGATATTTGAAGGTTTCTAAAATTAAAATAGACTCTTTTTTGTAAATTTTTGTAAAATTGTAGGAATATCTAGCATTTTTGTGAGATTTTTGTCTTAGAAAAGCATTCTGTATTGCAATATATTGACGTGTAAATAGGTAGCTTGATTTGCTTTTAATGTGTCTTGATAGAAATTAGGTTAATTGTGCTGGATCAACGAGTTGCATCTCTCTTAGTTTTTGCACCATCTCTGGGGTTAGTAAAATTTTAGCATAATCAGCGGATAGATTTGGTTTCATTATGAACTATTATTTTAGTGTATATTGACACATTTTTCTCCCACCAAAAAGAATAAAAAAGGTTAAGGCACTGTAGTTGACTTGCTGAATATTGAATGATCATCCAACAATTGATTGGTTGTCTTACAAAAGACTGGTTAATGCACTGAGAAATTCATAGTT
>NW_018164781.1:297026-297457 GCF_001263595.1 Phalaenopsis equestris | reverse complement strand
TTTTTTTTTTTTCATATCCTCCATATCCTTTGTTCAATCATCATGTTCTTCAAGAATACAAATACATTGATGAAGCCCTACACTTTTGACATCTTCAAGCTTACAAGAACCAAATCATTCTATTGATTTTATGATGTTGCCTTTAAAATCGATGCATCAATGCTACTTATTTGGTTTAGATATCTTTGCCAATCTTCCATCATTCTATATAAAAAAACCTTAATTTAGTGACACATCAATTATCTATATTGAATACTATTTTGTATTTTACATTACTCCGATAGCTACTCCAACCAAGATCAAGTGGTACAAATTTGCCCGACAATACAAGCCGAATTTATTTAATGCAATCATATATTGCAAATGAATCGACGATCTAGTAGTGAGTGTCCGATCTAAGGGTCTGTTTGGGGCAGCTTATTTGGTGCAGT
>NW_018164781.1:295869-296926 GCF_001263595.1 Phalaenopsis equestris | reverse complement strand
CTGATATTTATGGCAATGAAGACAATAAAATATAGCAACCCACTGAATGGCCGTTTTAAATATGCATAATTGTCAAGTGCATATAAAGCAAGATAAGAAGTGATTAAACTCGTATATTAACGAAATGGCACTAATTTGATAATTCAATATTTTGATCTGAATTTGATTCTAGATGAAAACCTAAATGCTTACCGCATCCTCAGATGAAAGGCGAACCTCATTTTGTGGGTCACCTTTTCTTACCACTTAAAATTTAATAGAAAAGCATTACTAACCATACAAATACAATATCTCCCATCACCCTTCAAAAGCCAATATTAATATTAATCTTTACATACTTCAAAGCGCACTTAACTTTCAAAGATCAGCCTAAATATACTT
Source organism: Phalaenopsis equestris (assembly GCF_001263595.1). Classification (NCBI taxonomy): domain Eukaryota; kingdom Viridiplantae; phylum Streptophyta; class Magnoliopsida; order Asparagales; family Orchidaceae; genus Phalaenopsis; species Phalaenopsis equestris. Next base: position 296,545 of record NW_018164781.1, on the reverse strand, counting down.
CATGACTTTCTTCATCGTCCCCTCTAAAAGAATTTTTTTCTTAAGAGCATTATTTAATAAATATTAAAACAAGTTTTCTTTTTTTAAATCTTTTCTTACCATTCATTTTTGCCCTTAACACCACCAGATTATATTGCCAAATTTATCTTTATGAAAGTCTCTAAACCTATTTTCTCTTGCCTTATCTATTCATATATCTTCTTTTCTCCTTAACTATCAAATTTATTTACATCAAGACTTAAAGACTTTGGCTATCAAACTTATTTACATCAAGACTTAAAGACTTTGGCATTGTTTATACTGATATTTATGGCAATGAAGAAAATAAAATATGGTAACCCACTGAATGGCTGTTTTAAATATGCATAATTGTCAAGTGCATCTAAAACAAGATAAGAAGCGATTAAACTCATATAGTAACAAAATGGCGCTAATTTGATAATTCAATATGTTGATCTGAATTTGATTCTAGATGAAAACCTAAATGCTTACCGCATCCTCAGATGAAAGGCGAACCTCATTTTGTGGGTCACCACATTCAGTCATTATTCCTCGGCAAGATCTTGATATCTCATCATTCTTCTCAGAATCGCCAGCCCTTCGGAATTTGAACTTAGGGAGACGACGGATATCATCTTCTGATGCACCTTCCTGCTTTATGCCATACACATGAAAA
>NW_018164781.1:286371-295769 GCF_001263595.1 Phalaenopsis equestris | reverse complement strand
AAAAGACTGGTTAATGCACTGAGAAATTCATAGTTGCTTGACAATTAGTTTTCTAATTGGGTATTTGGTAGCAGATGTGGAGTGATTTTTTAATTGATTTGATTATTTTGCCATTTTGGCTAATTTTAATCAGCTCAAATCAATCATAATTAATGATGCATGATTATGAAATTGCCCAGCATTTTTTTTTTTTGAACTTGTGCGTAATAATATATAAGAATGATGAAGTAGACAATGATATAACCTCTAGATATAAAGTTGGAGTTATTGCAATGAAGGGGGTGCCTCATGAGTGTTATTTAGTAAGAAGATGTTGTGGAGGCTTGAAATATAATTTTTATCAAATTGTGTTTATGCCAATAATGTTGCATGGCTTCTCGTGTTGTGCAATAAAAAATTGTTTGTTAACCTGAGCATGGAAAAAGAAGAAGAATCTGTGTGACGAAATTACGAAAAAAATGCTAAGGAATGATTATATATAAGATGAATGGTTGGAGTAATATTTAAAATATATTTGGCATTTTAGACCTGCATCACTGGATAAAAAAATGCTCTCTTTAAATGGGAAACTAAAATAATATGAAATGATTATAAAGGAGCATTCATAGATTTAAGTTAGTTCAATATATAATTTATAAAGAATAATTTATTATTTTAGGTGGCACTTGATAGAAATAAATGAAAAATGGACGCAAGACGAGCTCATGAATTAATTGCATTTCAATTAAGAAGTGCTTGGCATGAAATATCATATTAAAATTTTAAATATGGTCATATAATAGACTAGCATCAATTTAGCTAATTATTTGAGCGTTCCTTCATATCATGTTTTATTACTATTACTTTCACATTAATGGCTTTAGAATTATTTTTTAAAGAAAAGAAAATTCAAAGCTATAGAGTTATAAAGTAGCTTGATTTCTATCTTTATTTGCTTAACCATGCTAATGAGATTTTAAAATTGAAGTTGCAATTATATGGTTGTTCCATGAATTATGAAAGCAAAAAAAAAAAATCCATATTGGAAGAAATTAATATTATAACGCCCTAATTATTTTCGTGGGTTTTATAATAATTAATGGGAGTAATTATTTTTCACATTAAGACGATGTCCAATCAAGCTTTGGAAGGAGAAATGAAGCATGTGTGTTAGAATGGTCACAATCAAAATTTAAATCAATGGATCGGCTATGTATGGGGAGAACGTCAGTTGCATGTGTTAAAGTTGGAGCTAATGAATATGATATATTTCAAAATTTAAACCCTTAACCAAGGAAATGAATTATTGCACGTGTTAATAAATTTCAAACATTGAATTTACACAAATTTCAAACATTGAATTTTGGTGGCACGACATATTGGAAAGTTAATGTTTCGGCCAAATATGGGAGAAACTTGAAGATTTTGGCCAAAGCAATGGAATGATTCTTTTGTTAATTCTCAATTAATTACTTTCATTTAGTACTTTTCTTTTTCATTCTTTTTCTTTTACTCTTTTGTAATGTCGATGATTGAGAATGAGTGAACTTTAGTGAGATTTTAGTTCTCTTTTGAGGCTGAGGCTTGATGGCTCTTAGGGTCTGTTTGGGGCAGCTGCAGCTTATTGAATGCAGCTTTTTTAGGTATGATTTGATGGCTCTAAGTTAGATGTTTCTTCCAACAAAATAATGATTGAAATTTTTGTTAAAGTTGTATGCTATTTCACTTATTATGATATTATCTATATCCACCATACTCTTTACACTTTATCATTTTGGTATCTGAGACAAAGTGGGTATAATACTATAATGAGTCTTAGGCGGGAAGCTTGAACAATAGTTTCAATCATTGTATTATTGGAAGTGCTACCTAATTCACGAGGAATGAACTCTAAGCCTTACATGAATTAAGTAACGTTAGAGAAAGAGAAGAATAAAGAACAAAATTAATATGTGAGAGCAAATTTTGGAACTTGAATAGACCCAAAATTCTTGGTATTACCTTGCTTTGACCGGAATCTTCAATATTTTCCCATTTTTAGCTGAAATATCAATTAACTTTTAATATTTCTCGTCTCCAAAATATAATATTTGAAATTATTCACATGTGCAATAGTTCCCTTTTTTTCTTAGATTTTGATTTCTGAAATACTACTTTACTGACTCCAAATTTGAAAATTAACACATGTAATTGATCTTCCGTCCATATTCTATCGCCAACTTGATTGAAGATTTGATTTTAGCAATTGAAAAATAGGCACATGTTCTTTATTCCTATTTCCTGAAATTGTGGTTGGCTGCCCTCTTGATTTGAAAAATAATTATTCTCCTTAATTATTATAAGGCCCACCAAGAGACTAAGAGAAATATAATATTTAACTTTTCAATCTAGATTTTTCCAGTTTTTATGATGCATGGGGCATCCGCATGATTACAACTTAAAACTTAAAAGCACTTTTGCTTGGCTGGCCAACTAAAGATAGCATGTTTAATCTTTTGATATTTTCCTTCCTATGGATCAACATCAACATCGGAAATCAAATTAATATTTTGTTCTCCTTTGATTTATGACCATGATGGTTTAGTTTCAGATATGGAATAAGCTGTCTAACTACGGGGCTTAACCCATATGTTGTCTTTCAGGAGAAGGAACTGTAGCTCCTCGTACTTGAAAGTATCTTGAATTTGTTCCGTTTTGTAGAGAACTAATTAGCTCAGTTGGAATCTGAGTTGAGACAAATTAAATTCAGAAAAATGAAATTCAGAAGACATAAAAATTACTCTTTTTGTCCTTTAATTTCATGCCAATATGCAACCTCTATGCTCTACTAATAACCATAGTTGCTGCTTTGTATTTTCTAACATTAATAACTAAATTAAATCTTGATTTTGTTTCCATCTTCTCCAATTCTCTTTGAGGGCCTTCATAATTTCTCACTCTTTACAAGTGGGATGGAGTGATGATTATCGAGTTGGGTGAGTTGGTTCACTCTTCATCCTACTTCATTTCATGACTTGAGATTAGAAGTTCACAAAGATCAATACTCGGAAGAGTCAGAATGTTTTAGTACAAACATAAGGCGAGTCTTTTGATAACCTCGGTATTGCGTTGAATGTTTGGTGAGTTCAGTTCTTTTCTATTAACTTTTATTTTGGTTTACTTTGCAATATCAAACACTTTGAGGCCTCTTTTAGAAAGCTTATAGGAGGAGTTTTATCACAAACCTCTTGCTTTTCGCAAGTGTATAGGGCCAACAATAAATGAAAACTCAAAATTATTATTTTTTGCAGCTCGTGCCAAGAAAGTTATTTGGCAAGGATTAATAAAAATGGAGCATTTATATACATACCGCCCAATTTCTATGTATTGACATATGTAACATTTAAACTTTGATTTTTTTACATTTGTGCCTTCCAAATCATTAAGGTAACATGTATGTTAAAATTGAATGTTAGATATGTAAATAAATAGGAATTGAGTGGTATAAATCTTCCTAAAAATATCATGAGATTGATTACTTTAAAAGTTTAAAGTATCTATTAAGAAAATTTATGAGGATTATAATTCTTATAATTTTCTCAAGTTTTCTTCTGACTCATTCAATCAAAAAATTTGTCTTATCCTTAAAGAAAGGACTTGTTGGGGCATAAGAAAGATCGAAAGACATTACTATGGTTCATAGATAGAACAATATGATGAGAAACAATCGATCAAAGATAACTTTTTTTCATAACTCGTAATTCAATGTTAACGTGTCATGCGTTTCTCAACAAAATTTAACAAAAGAGGAGATGATACGATCAAGAGTTGGGACAAGTTGCGGGTAGATAATACATGTAAAACCTAAATCATACGAAATAAATGAAAAGAGGCTGTTTTAGTCTCAAATTTTATAGAATTGTCAAAATAACCGCCTGACTAGTTTAAAATTAAGCTTTAAAAGTACTCTATGGAGACTATTTCTGCCTCAATTTAAAGATTCTGGGTACTATTTTAACACTTCTATAAACTCTGGGACCACCGGGGACTATTTTGGCACTTTCCTCGCACGTAAAATGAAAATTCATAAAATCAATATGAAACAATTATTGAATAAAGTAAATCTTGATGATTATGTGAATTTTTTTTGCAGCATATATACATCTTGATTCTTTCAATTTTTTGGATGTATATAACTTATTTTGTTTGTATATTTAGGTGGGCAATTGTGTATCTTGCACAGATGAACCCATTGATTGTTCCCATTCTCAACGGAGAGTAGTGAAATGATTCCATTTCCTCAACCTCCCCAATCCTGGTGCTCTTGCTGTCTCATTATCTTTTTCACCCGGATTTATTTGTAATATTGCATATCAAACAAATTAAGGAATAAATTTGTAATTTTTGATTTTCCTCAGTCATTGTAAACCTGTGGATGTGTATTTTTGTTAATATGTAATGATGCTATTATATTTGCTTTGAACTGAAGAGCCGTTTAGCTCATTATTCATTTAGTATAGAACATGGGGATAATTGACAATATTGCATAATGAATTTTTGAACTTTTTTGGGATTTATTTGTAAGGTTGATTGATATAAATTGGAAGGCAATAAATAGCTATATTATACTAATTGCAAAATAAGAAGATTTATATATGAAATAATATATTTCAATTTTCTTTTATGTTTCCTATATATTTCTTTTCATATATACCCTCGAGGTTTTGGTAACATATCAAACATGCATTTTTTTCTTTTTTTTTTTTAATTTAATATTAAAATCAATTAGTTGTTTGTAGGGCTGTCAAAACGGCTCATTGTTCACGAACAACTCGCGTTCGGCTCATGAAGAAGCTCATGTTCGGCTCATTAAGAAGTTAGAGAGCCGAACACGAATAACACGAACAAATATCGTGTTCGGCTTGAAATACTATCAATTTATAGATATTATTAGTTCGGTTTAAATTTTAGATATGAAAATGGAGAAATTGGGTGATAAAAATTAAATAAATCATTTTTAATTTTTGTTTTTTTACTTTTTTTTTATTATTTTTATTATTTTTCTGCGTTCGTTCCAAATAAAAAGGTCAATTAACGGCTAAATAATATATAAAAATGACTTATATAAAATGTTTAAATGTCCGGATTTTGGGGGTTTTTTTGCAAATAATTAAATAGTTTCTAAATTGTCTTAATTCAAGTACGAACAACTAGGGGTGTAAACGAGCCGAACACGAACGAGCTCGTTCGTGTTCGGCTCGTTTACACCCCTAGTTGTTCGTACTTGAATTAAGACAATTTAGAAACTATTTAATTATTTGCAAAAAAACCCCCAAAATCCGGACATTTAAACATTTTATATAAGTCATTTTTATATATTATTTAGCCGTTAATTGACCTTTTTATTTGGAACGAACGCAGAAAAATAATAAAAATAATAAAAAAAAAGTAAAAAAACAAAAATTAAAAATGATTTATTTAATTTTTATCACCCAATTTCTCCATTTTCATATCTAAAATTTAAACCGAACTAATAATATCTATACACTCAAATACTTTATTTTACATGTAAATTGACATAAATGCAAAAAATTATACTTTAGATGTTGGATATGTAAATACATGGAAATTGAGTGTCATGGTTGTAAATCTTCCTTTTTACAAGTACTAAGAGGTCAAAAAATTAGTGTAAACTATAATACAAAGCTTTATATAATTCATGCATCTTTTTCATGATTGTTTGTCATGTATAACAATGAATTTTAGTTATTTAACCCAAAAAAAATATAATATCATCAAACAAACCCTATGTTCCCAACCTAAACTTTTAAATTTACATCTATACCGTCCAAAATTTTCATATCTCATAAAAAATACCATCATTTTAACTTGAAAAAAATTGACATACACATGTTCTTATGCATTAAAGAAGCATATTTGTAAAAATTGAAGTTTCGGTTTTAGATATGTAAATAAATAAGAATTGAGCGGTATTTATGTAAATATTAAAATGTAATGTTTTTAAAAATGTTCAAAGAAGCTAAGAATTAAGATGATGTAAGCTTACAACATGTTGAAATAAGTCAAATTTATTATTATTATTATTAATTTATTAAAAATATTTTCTTGGTTTTCTTTGTCATCCACTTTGTCCTCATCAGCCCCTATTTGGTCTAATTCAAAAGGAAGCCTTGTCTTTCTAGAAGAAAAGCTTTGCACCTTTGGAAGGGTTGTTCATTATTAGAAAAGTAATGATATTGATAATTATGATTATAATAATAATAATATTGTCATTATTATTATTATTATTATTAATTAGTGAGTTGCTTTTTTGAGTGGAGTTTGAATGACAAGGGGCTTGTTTGTGATTGGTCAGCATAAACTATAATTATTAATTATTTGATTTATTCATATTAATTGACTCTTTCAATTATGAAAGTATAGTTCTCAAAAATCTAAAATGATTTAGTCTTTTAATAAAAGCTCATATGCAATTGGGGTATTTTTTTTGGCCTGATTGAATTATATTATAATGACTCATTAATAAATTATATATATGTTGGATCCTAAATTATTCTGTGAATATGTCCTGAGAGTTTTGGATTGAGTGAAGGAAGGAAGAGAGAAGAAGAAAATAGCAAGTGAGGAGATTTCTATACAACGAATTGGTAAAGGTTCCTTTATTTGTACATTTGCCGCCTATTTATAGGAGTGAATGGTTATTGAAAACACTCTTAATACAATGGATACTCTTATTGATCGTATGAAAATTTATACCATATCTCTGCTACATTTTGAATTTTAATATGGGGGCAATTGACTGGCCGACTAGCTTGAATTTGGCCTACTGAGGCTGCTGGCTTAGTGGCAACTTTGTCTCTTTGAAGTATGTGTCGGTCGGCCAAGGCGCCTGGTTGAATATCAATCTTGTCCTTCTCGATAAAGGCAGCTCGAATGATTAATGATGATCAAAGATTTCTGCCTACGCCCCAGTCGGTTGGGACCGTCGGCGTGGTATGTCTTTCGAATCTCTCACCACAGTGTGTCGGTCGATTCATGACCATGCAGTTGGCAATAGGGCGGTAGGACACCTTGGTTGTCTAGTCGTTGTCTAGGTTCAAATGCTTTAATATTCATGCCGACAGTTGGGGTGCACACAAAATAATTTATGTAAAAAAATTTAAATTTATTAGAAAGGAATATCTTCTTTTTGGGTTGGGGGTGTTGCAATTAGAGGTGTAAACGAGAAGTTTGGCTTGTGTACTGGTTAAAAAAAATATCATTCTTCGTGTTAGACTCATTAATATATCAAGCTCAAAAAATTTGTTTGTGTTATGCTCATTTGCATAACGAGCAGAACATGAGCTATTCGCGAAAAACAAGCTATTTTGACATCCCTAGTCACTAAGCCATAAAATGTTAAGGGTAAGGGCAAGATTTAAATCTTATTATTTATATTTAAAATATTCATTTAAATATTATTTAATATATTTTATTCTATTTTTAATTAATAATTTTAATTGATATAATTCTTTGTAGTCTTGTAGTCAATTAAATTATTTAAAAATAATACTCATCAATATATATATATATATATATATATATATATAGACACACACATACACATATATGTATATTTAATTATTTTGAACTAAAACCAACCAAACACAAATAAACAAATTTTTGTTCGTGGTTAGCTCTTTTATATATCTAGTGAAAAAAAAAAAAATTGTTTGTTTGGCTCTTTTGATTTTCGAACGAATTGAACAAAAGCTACTTAACGAGTCGAATGCAAGCTATTCATGAGCAACAAGCCGTTTTGATTGCCCTAGTTGCAATTGCATGCGAGCGCCCGAAACTTTGTTATTTACAAATCAAGCACCAACTTTCATCCCTTTTTTTAAATTCTCGCTCAAATATCAAAATTCATGATGAAACCCTAACTCATATTTTTCATTTTTATCAAATTCTTGGTGGTTTGATCATCGCACACTTAAATACATTAGTTCGGTAGTTAAAAAAAAAATAACCTTATTGCTTGATTTGTAAATAACAATATTTTGGGTGCTAAACTCCTCAAACTAAAGTATTTGATTAACATGGATAATTATACTACACAATTATCATGTTGATTGAAGAATCCAAATCCTAGTATGTTATGGTGAACAAATCCAAAACTAGAGATGTTGGTTGGTCAAAAGTGCTCTCCATGCCTATAGAATAATTCATCTCCTCCCATAATAAAGCCTCATTTTGCCCAATAGCAACTTAGACAAAAGAATTTAGTGCTAAATTTAGGAAGTTTCTCTTCCAATAAAGACTTATATTGCTTAATTTTTTATAGTTAGGAGAGTAGACAAACCAATAGCTTGGTCAATGAGAGAGTCATACACTGCACACACTTAAAATAAAGAGACTCCAAAGCTTTTTCAAGGAGTGTTCTTAGAAGTAAAGTTGGCTCCCAAGAACTAAATGATAAATAGCATCTTAGAAATAAGAGGAATTTCTAAGGCTTTAAGAGCTCTCTTTAGCCATGGAGGACATAGTTGAGTTTAGAGTATATCAAGACATAAATATACGATGTTTAGGAATATTTAAGTATAAATAGTACTTTTCTAAAACATATAACCATGGTCATAAATCAAAATGCATTCAAAATAATGAATGATGGTTCAAGTGCATAAAAAAATTTAAGAATCATGATGAAGTAGCACAATAAGAAAGTGTGATACATATTGAAGGATAAGTTATAAGATTATGATTTAAATGATGTGCATGAATAAATAATCTATATTCTTAGATTACTGGGTAAACGATTCTTCAAGTCATAATAAATAACATTAATTTTTTATATCTATTATAATAAAAAATAAAATAAAATAGAGTAAAAAAATATTATAACAAACAAGATAGTTTCATCCTTTCATAAAGTTGAACAATATCATCCATGGAAGAAGCACAGAAAAAGATAAATCTATAATTTATTCTTTTTTTTTTCAACGTTAAGTTTTAAGAATAATTATGACATAAATTAGCAGTTTGAATATGCTTAGAGCCCGAGTCACCTAATTAGAGGGAAGGCTCTCTACCTATTCTTCCATAAGCATTACATTATAGAATTTCATTCATGTTCAATGGCTTTTCTTTACCAATTTATTCTTGTGTACAATAAACAACTAATTATATTTTTTTTGGAAAAAATTGCATACATACCCCATAGTCATAGTTCTTCTTTTACTTACATATATAATACCTAAATTTTGATATTTATATTTGTTACAAATAAGTGTGATAAATTTATATATATGAAACAATGTATTTCACTTTTGAAAATTTTGTAATAATAACATCCTTAAAGTGTTGGACATATAAATACATAAGAATTATGAGATAAATATATAAATGATCTCTTTTTTTTTTTTCATTTTCTCCATATCCTT